>NC_036869.1:17737137-17822107 GCF_002910315.2 Salvelinus sp. IW2-2015
TAGTCCCACTAAGAACAAACCAGATCGGATGGCGTATTGCTGCAGAAGGCTGTGGTAGCCATGCTAGTGTGCCTTGAATTCTAAATAAATCACAGACAGTGCCACCAGCAAAGAACCCTCACACCATTACACCTCCTCCTCCATGCTTCACGGTGGGAACCACACAACTGAAAAAGCGTGTGCGAGCAAGGAGGCCTAGAAACCTGACTCAGTTACACCAGCTCTGTCAGGAGGAATGGGCCAAAATTCACCGAACTTATTGTGGGAAGCTTGTGGAAGGCTACCCGAAACGTTTGACTCAAGTTAAACTATTTAAAGGCAATCCTACCAAATACTAATTGAGTGTATGTAAACTTCTGACCCACTGGGAATGTGATGAAAGAAATAAAAGCTGAAATAAATCATTCTCTCTACTATTATTCTGACAATTCACATTCTTAAAATAAAGTGGTGATCCTAACTRACCTAAGTAAGACAGGGAATTTTTACTYRGATTAAATGTCAGGAATTGTGAAAAACTGAGTTTAAATGTATTTGGCTAASGTGTATGCAAACTTCCGACTTCARCTTTATTTGAACCAAAGCCCAAGAAATAAAACCTGAATTAAAATAATGAGTTTAATTATATTCTTCTTACTATAAAATTATATAATATAAAATAATGGTACAGGACTTAAAAGCATATCTTGTCTTTAAAAAAAAAAGTGCCTTTATTTAACTAGTCAAGTCAGTTAAGAACAAATTCTTATTTACAATGACGGCCTACCCCGGACTACGCTGGACCAATTGTGCGCCGCCCTATGGGACTCCCAATCACAGATGGTTGTGATTCAGCCTGGAATCGAACCAGGGTCTGTAGTGACACCTCTAGCACTGAGATGCAGTGCCTTTGACCGCTGCGCCACTCGGGAGCCCAAAATATTGTCTTGTTAATTAACGGTGAATTACCGTGAGCAGGAAGGGTACATGAACAGGAATGGTATTTGTGTGTGAYGGGGKTATTTATTGGAAAGAAGCATCAAGCTCATCAYGTGCACTTTCACCACCCTCTGTAGCCTAATAAACCGTGCATGCTTTTCCACACAACATAGCATTGCAACTGCAAGTTTTCAACATTCTTATATCAATATTGTCTGAGGACAAATATGAAATTGTACCGACATCACCTGTTTCCATTACACCTGTCGTGAGTTCTCTTTTAATATGGCATGACTTTGCTAGCGTAAAAAGGTTGGATGGAAACATGTTTAAACACATTGATTACTATACCTACCACAATGGGGAAACACAATTTAAACGTTGTTTCCTGCCACATACATATCTAGGAATTGTCGATGAGACATTCCAGTCATTCCACTCTTCTGTGTTAAGTACTGGGATACGGACCGCACCTGTCGTTACTCACCCACTAATGTTCTACTCAGTGGAATGATTTGGTTGTCAAGGAAGATTAGGAGCATGTATGATGATGATACTGATCAGGGTTCATAGAGAAGCTGCTTCATCTGTTATCAAGAAATACTMATTTGGTTTATTTATCCTAAATCCTCCCATTGAGATTAAAAACTCTATTTATGGGAGACGTGACAAGATAGCATCACATCTTTACAATAAGCAATAGTGCAAAAAMAATTGTGGTGGTGCCCTCTAATGGGTAAAAACTGTGAGGCCATGGAGACATGGTAGCTCCTTAAAAAGGGTAGGCTATGACTGTCAGAAAATAGACAAATGACTACCAAACAAACACCAATGCATTTCGGCCAGGGGGAAAGGTTTGAATACAATCTTTATGCCCTGTTGTAGGCAGATACCAGCCAAAACATGTTGGTGTTTGTTTTCCATGTTGTTTAGATTTCTACCGAAATGACAGGACAACAAAGGCTTTTTAAATCAACAAGTTTATCCCTCCATTTTCTTCAAGAGTGCATTGATACGAAAAATAAGCCCCACGATAAATTGTTCTACTTGTTTCGATAGAAAAATGGTGGCTATCATCCCTTTTGTTTTAAATGTTGGCCATCATCCCTTTTGTTTTAAATGGTGGCTAACCCTACCACTAAACCCTCCCCACACTCTACCACTTAACCCCATGCACCTGACTCATTTCCTAACCTTACCTAACCCTCTCCCCGGAAATAATTAACAACGAAGTTGGCAAAGTTCAGCTGAAACGTCCTTCAACCTGATGATATGCAGATTTCCACCCACACCCAGACTGCACTATAAATATAAGCCAGCAGGGTCCTACTGTATGCATGCATACAAACAGCACAAATATGGATGAGATGAATATGGATGAAGAACATGTTCTCAGGTAATTCACCATAGTACCAATTGTTTTACTCTGCTAAATTGATGCTCTATCTAAATGCAATTTGTGATTTTAAGAAAGTATCAAGTTTGAGTAGGCTAAATTTTGAGTTAAATAATTATTCCATCACCACAGTTAATTTTCCCCATTCACTTTTCTCTCTGCCTTTTAGGAGATCTTGGGACGTGGGAAAAGATGTCCCTGTCATCCAGGATGAACAGACTTCTCAAAAACTAGTGAAACTTCTGCAATGGCTTTCCTTCTTTATTGTTGCCCTTCTTGTATTTGCTCTTGCCATATTTAGTAAGGTAAGATGTTTTGGTTTAAGGAAGGATATTTGTTTGCAACTACAAAACTATTGGTAAAACTTTACATTTAAGGAGCCTTCAAGAGGATTGCAAAGGATTTAGAAGTTTAGAACAGTTACTTTTTACATAATATGTAGTTCATATATCATTGAAAACTCATAACTCATAAACACGTAAATTGATTGATTGATTTTATTTGCCAGTAATAAAAATACATATACACACAGAACATGCATTTTAAAAACATGACAGTGGTAGCACAGTGCTTGTTACAAAATGTATTACATACATACTTTAAATAGATACATTACATAGATACAGATATGAAAATGGTTCTATTGTTCAATCATAGCCAGCTTTTGACATTCTTTTTAAATTAAGTTATGGTCAGAAAAGCTTTAAGTTGCTGTGGTAGTTTGTGCCACTCAAAAGCACCGGTATATAAAAAATGTGTTTTTACCAGTCATTATCAGTCTCTGGCTCTGGTGTTGAATTGGTGGACATCTCTAATAAAAGTAATTAGATAGGTACCTGGGCGCTGAGTCAGTAATAATTGTGTACCATACCAAGTTGGATTAATACATCCCTTATCTCTACAGACAGCCAGCCTAGATGATTAAAACGATATACCTGCTGATGATGGAATTGTTATTTGGGGTGTTTGTCAAGAGTGAGCTGTGATGTGCTAAAGCATCACTTTTTGTAAATTATTCATAAACTACGTATTAACTAAATAATAACTGGCTATACTTATAAAGCGGTGTCACAGAGATATGTCTACACACCACACACACGGAATCTATCCACCTTATTTAATTTAACCTTGATTTTCACAGGGAAGTCCCCATTGAGATCATGTCTCTTCTGCAGTGGAGCCCTGCTTCCCACAATCTTGTCAGATTACAAAGCTGTGTATTTATTATCATTGTACATGTTTTTTTAACAACTCATTTGAGTCGTAAATATCAAGTCTTGAAGACTTACCAATATTATCCCAATTTCATATCTCTATTATTTTTTGCAGGGATCCTTTCTGCTCCTGGTAACACTGTCAAGTAACGCCACCTATACAGTCCCAGCTGACCAAAAGCCATGCGCCCTCCTCAGTGTCAGCTGTTCAGTGATTGCACCAAGTGTCTTGCTCCTCATCAAAAGCCTGTGGAAAATATTCTTCAAAGACTCAGAGAAACCATCAAAGAAGACAATTGTGTGGGTAAGCACCTGTTCAAAAGTTACATTATTTATTATTGTTCCCCTAGATGACGTATCAGGGACAGATCTGCTAACTTGTTTTGTCTAGGTGAGCAGTGCCAGTAGATTGAGCCAGGTTCACGTCATTTAGTTTGGGAATGAGGATTAGATGCTCCAGGGGAGTGGGGGAGCGTAGGGAAATGTTGCCCTTTTAAAGCTAAAGGGATAGTGTGCCTGGTTTTTACCGCTATCTTAATAATTGTCTTACCTTGAGAGACGTTTTGTTTGTCCGTGTGCTTTTGTAAATGGCTTTAGGATTACATTTGTATGTTAAAATACCAAAACTTAGTAAAAACACTGTCGTCAATGAAGTTAATGCTTAAAATTACAATTCATTGTATGTTATGAAAGCGGAACAGCATCGGAGGGGTAACATCTCCAGCCCAGTCATAAATAAATGTAAGAGTCTAAGCTGTTTTAAGATGGTCATACCATGGATCATTTAGCTATTTGATTTTGATTTTTAGGACCCCTTTAGGCATAATATATATATATATATATATATATATATATATATATATATATAAATGATTTGATAAAATATAGAATTTGGCCTTTACTACAATAGCCCATATAAACACATTGAATAACATATTCCTAAATGCCCCCCAAAAAATGCAAAAAATTCATCACAAGGAACAAGGTTTTGAAGTGTCTGACCTATATCTAGATGATACATATAAGAAAGCTCCAGTATCTGAAATATCGGGGACACCAGGCCTGGTTTTCATAGCTGATTTTGAAAAGGCTTTTGATAAAGTACGACTGGAGTTTATATATAAATGCCTAGAATATTTCAATTTTGGGGAATCTCTTATAAAATGGGTTAAAGTTATGTATAGTAACCCTAGGTGTAAAATAGTAAATAATGGCTACATCTCAGAAAGTTTTAAACAATCTAGAGGAGTGAAACACTATCGGCATGTCTATTTATTATTGCCATCGAAATGTTAGCTGTTAAAATTAGATCAAACAATAATATTAAGGGATTAGAAATCCGTGGCTTAAAACGAAGGTGTCATTGTACACTGATGATTCATGTTTTCTTTTAAAACCACAATTATAATCTCTCCACGGCCTCAGAGGHTCTAGATACTTTTGCTATCCTTTCTGGATTAAAACTAAATTATGAGAAGTGTACTATATTACTTATTGGATCACAAAAAAAATGCACATTTTACATTACCGTGTAGTTTACCAATTAAATGGTCTGACGGAGATGTGGACATACTCGGTATACAAATCCCAAAAGAAAGAAATGATCTCGCTCCAATACATTTTTATAGAAAGTTAGCAAAAATAGGTAAGATCTTGCTACCATGGAAAGGAAAATACCTGTCTATTTGTGGAAAAATTTACATTTTTACATTTAAGTCATTTAGCAGAAACTCTTATCCAGAGCGATTTACAAATCACCCGTATTAACTCTTTAGTCATATCACAGTTGACCTATTTGCTTATGGTTTTGCCTACACCTAGTGACCTGCTTTTTAAATTATATGAACAAAAAATATTCAATTATTTTGGAACAGCAAGCCAGACAAAATTAAAAGGGCCTATTTATATAACGAATATGCATTCGGAGTGCAGTAAATATTAAACCATTAGACCTCTCACTAAAGACATCAGTCATACAAAAGTTATACTTAAATCCAAACTGGTTCTCTAGTAAATTGGTAGGAATGTCTCATCCTATGTTCAAGAGTGGCCTTTTCCCTTTATTCAGATTACACCTGCTCACTTTCGGTTGTTTGAAAAGGAAATAATCTCCAAAATATCGTTATTTTTTAAACAAGCCTTAGAAAGTTGGTTGCAATTTCAGTTTAATCCACTTGAAAAGACAACAAATATTGTGGTATAACTCAAATATACTAATAATACACTAAGAAATGTTGAAAAAAAWTCGAATTTTAGTGAATGATATCATAAATAGGACTTGTGGAGTTATGTCACACATGCAGCTAACACAGACATATGGAAATGTCTGCTCTACCCAAAATCACAATCAATTAATTGCAGCATTACCACAAAAAGTATAAGGGGGAAAAAGTAAGGAACTTGTATGTCGGCTCTGTATTAAAGAACATACATGGTTAAAGAAAAGTGTGATAAATAAAAACATATACCAATTTAATTTAAGGACCAAAAAACTGACAGCTGTGTCATATAAAATTGCAAAATAGTTGGGAAGAGATTTGCGATGTACCCATTCCATGGCACATGGTTTATGAATTGATACGCAAAACAACACCAGATTCAAAACTTCAAATACTATACAAAATTCTTGCAACCAATAGAATGTTATATATATGGGGGATACAATCTTCCCAGCTCTGCAGATTTTTCTGTGAGAAGGCAGAGTCATTAGATCATTTATTTTGGTATTGTCCATATGTAGCTTGTTTTTGGTCACAGGTCCAGGAATGGCTGAAGAATTGCAACATTTGCCKAGAACTAACGCTGCAGATAGCAGTACTGGGTGATTTGAAAAGCCATAGTCAATCAATCAATAATATAATAATTATTTTAGCAAAAATATTTATTTTTAATTTACAATCTGTCGAAGCTATGAGAATAGAAAGGTTCAATTATTTTGTGAAGCATCACAGCACAGTTGAAAAATATATGGCAAATAGAAATCCAAAATGGATGATGTTGAGAGATAGATGGGATGGAACTGAAGGGTGGGACTAATAACAAGATAACCAATGTAGAACATACAGGGTCTGTAAAATGTATATAGGTTCAGAAATTTTGTGAAATAGCACAGTCACAAATAGAAATCAAACTGGATGGACATCAGAAATAGAGGAAGGACTAAAAACAAACAAAGTATAACTATTGTAAAATAGATTGTGTCTGTAAAATGTGTATAAGATGTATAAACTGAAGGTAGAAGCCTAAGTGTTTATTAGTTTACTCCAATTGGGGGAAGGGTGGTAAGGTTTGCGGGGAATAATAAAGGTATATTCTTAAAAAAGTATGTATATCTATATAGGTATGTGTATGTATGTGGATATATATATTTACCCCAAAAATATATGGGGGATTGGAAATGATGCAGACAATTACATTGATGGAAGCAACAATCTTTCCACAATATTAAGCTGATTCACCCCTTAAGAAAAAAAGAAAAAAAGAAAGCTCCAGTACCAGTCAAAAGTTTGAACACACCTACTATGCAAGGGTTTTTCTTTATTTTTTACATTGTAGAATAATAGTGTGGACATCAAAACTATGAAATAACAAAAAAAAGTGTTAATCAAATCAAAATGTATGTTTTATTTTAGATTCTTTAAAGTAGTCACTCTGCCTTGGTGATAGCTTTGCACACTCTTGGCATTTTCTCAATCAGCTTCACCTGGAATGCTTTTCCAACAATCTTGACGGAGTTCCCACATATGCTGAGCACTTGTTGGCTGCTTTTCCATCACTCTGCAGTCCAACTCATCCCAAACCATCTCAATTGATTTGAGGTTGGGTGATTGTGGAGGCCAGGTCATCTGATGCAGCACTCCATCACTCTCCTTGGTCAAATAGTCCTTACGCAGCTGAAGGTGTGTTGGGTAATTTCCCTTTGAAAAACAAATGATAGTCCCACTAAGAACAAACCAGATCGGATGGCGTATTGCTGCAGAAGGCTGTGGTAGCCATGCTAGTGTGCCTTGAATTCTAAATAAATCACAGTTACACCTCCTCCACCATGCTTCACGGTGGGAACCACACAACTGAAAAAGCGTGTGCGAGCAAGGAGGCCTACAAACCTGACTCAGTTACACCAGCTCTGTCAGGAGGAATGGGCCAAAATTCACCCAACTTATTGTGGGAAGCTTGTGGAAGGCTACCCGAAACGTTTGACTCAAGTTAAACTATTTAAAGGCTATCCTACCAAATACTAATTGAGTGTATGTAAACTTCTGACCCACTGGGAATGTGATGAAATAAATAAAAGCTGAAATAAATCATTCTCTCTACTATTATTCTGACATTCAACATTCTTAAAATAAAGTGGTGATCCTAACTGACCTAAGACAGGGAATTTTTACTCGGATTAAATGTCAGGAATTGTAAAAAACTGAGTTTAAATGTATTTGGCTGAGGTGTATGTAAACTTCTGACTTCAACTGTATATATWACACATATTTAACCTACTTATTTGGGTAGGCATAAAACTTCCTCCATACTTCCATAAATGTTTTAATCCAGTACCAGTTACCTTCAGACGAGTCTCTAGATTTTGGGGATGTCTAATGGTCTGCCAAACACCGCTCTAGCTCTGCCGCCTTTCACTGCAGATGCGTAAGAGCGATATCGGTGGATGCGGTGGATTGAGACGCATCCAATGCAAAAAAACAGAACTGTATCTCTAGTTTAAACCGACAGATTTTTATGAGAATTGTTTTATTATGCTAATTTGATTTCCGCGGGGCGTGGACATCGACCTTAGGGGGTTAAGGCCAGATCGTTGTATTTCAGGAACATTATGGGTTATATTATATTAGTTTCCCTCAGAATGTTTTTCATTCTTTAGCATTACATTTGCTTGCGTTTAATGATACTATTGTAATTATGATAATGTACACTTTTCCAGGTGCTGTGTGTCGAACTCCTGGTGTCGCTGGGGACAGCGGTTCTCACCATTGTTGCCATGCCATTCTTCGGCATCGTGACCAATGTGATGATGCTGAACAGCATCAGCATCCTGTCCTCCATCTTCCAGGTGTGCGCTCAGTGCATTGCGAGGGAGAGGAAGCGATTCATAGTGCCCCCAATCATCTCATTAGTCCTCATACTGTCAGGCTACGTGCTCTTCATCCTCAGTTACCTGCTGTYGAAGGAAGATAGGGGGATGAACATCTGGATCGGACTGGCAATTGTGGGGACCATCTTTGTCTCGCTGAACTGGTGGGAGAACTACAGCACCCTCTTCAAAAGCKCCTTCCTGAACAGTATATGCGAAGACATAGCGAGATCCAGGAATGTGGTGAGCATCCTCTCCAGTCTGGTCCGGATTCTTGTCACTGCAGCCGTGGTGGGGGCATACGTCCCTCTGTCTGGCAGAGTCTGGTCATCGGTGACATCAGTTCCAGGGGATGTGGGGTTGGTGATCCTGATCTTGGTGGCCATCCAGATAGTGTCCTCCGCTCTGTGCCATTGGTTTGTGGTGGTGGCTTGCAAAATGCACGCCGTGCGGCGAAGCTTCCTGTTACCCATGTACCTGGCCTCGTTAGGTGTTCTGGCAGCGTTCGTCGCTCCTGTCATTATCTTCTTCCAGAATTCAAGTGACCCCAGAGGTGCTAACTACACCATCACAGAGTACTGCAATGATATCACATATGGCAGGGGCCTAAGCGGCGATACTGTCTGGTTTGAGAGGCTAGTCAGGGACATCACCCATACCCTCTGTCCCCAGGACATGACCGACCTAACAGAAATGGGCCTCTTGGGAGGCTCTGCACTCTGCTGGTGGTTGGGTTGGATGCTGTGTACTATGTACATCTGGTTCCTCCAGCTTCAGCGCATCGAGAGGACACAGAATCTGTTTGTGCGGAGGATGTACGAGGGGGCCTTTCTGGAACAATCCATACTGCTCAACATGCGTTTTGAGATTCAGAGGAAGAAAAAATTGTAAGAATATTGCAAATTCTGTGGAGGGTGGGAGAGTTTTGTATGTATGTGCATGAGAGAGAGTGCCAAATTACGATTCTAACGTTTTCTCCAGCCACAGGCAAACTGACCCAGTCACAGTGTACCTGTGTGCAACAATGTGGCATGAGAACTATGACGAAATGATGAAAATGATCATCTCGATGTTCAGGTACAGTCTGACGTGTTTACATGATTGAGAACGACACAATTGGCAGAGTTAGCAGCTTTTTAACGCAAATYATGTGTTTTTTATTTGTTTCTTTACCAGGCTGGACAAATACAGGCCAAGGAATAACTCCAACAATGATGTGAGCTTCGAGTCTCACATTTACTTTGATGATGCTTTTAAAGACGTGAATGGTAGTAAAGAACGGCATGTGAACGAATACGCAGAGAACCTGGTGGAGGTTATCCGAGAGGTTTACAAGTAAGCAGTGTAACAAATGTTAAAATAAATGATGATCCAATATGCACAGAATTAACTGCATATATACTTTATGTAATGTTTAATCTGTAAAGAAATTMATACATGATATCATAATGTCGATGTACTAGAAAAAACAAGAGACATTTATCAAGAATAAGTTTAAAAAAAAGAAACCACATATTCCTCTGAAAACCACCAGGGGGTGCTCTACCCACATTCTCCTCCATTTGTAACAAATCCCAAACCAATGTCATTGTTTGTTGAAGTGTGTGCCTGATAAAAAMAAATCTGAAGAACTGGAATGATGGCCAAATTAATGATTTTAATAACTCTTACGCAATCAGGAATGTCATTTTTGTCCAAGTAGAAAACAAACTCAGACAGTAGGGAAAAACGTTTAAAAAAGGGTAAAAAGTTGAGTCTAAAGTAAGCATAAAAACCTAATGGGACTTTCCATGACAATGTCATCAGGGTAAATTGTCACTTCAGGGAACGCGCACAGTTGACATCTCCTCTGACAGCAGACAGGTGCTGGATTGAGGCCAAAGGGCATTTGGTGTAGTGAAAAATACCTGCATGCGTCAAAGCAGTGAGTTTGGTCCCTACTGCTGTGGTGATCAGTGTGCTAATGTAACTCAATCCCAGCACTGCTAACCCAGTGTACACTGCAGATTTAACAGTACGGGTGAGAATAATAATGTACATAAACTTTCCCTCATTTCATCCTTTAAACCTCAGTATCTTCAATGAGGAGGATTCATGCATCTTCAGAGAGAGCCCACCCCTTCCATGCCAGAGGATCCTGCGCACCCCTTACGGAGGTCGACTGGAGTACACCCTCCCTAATGGCAACCTGCTGATGGTGCACTTTAAGGACAAGCTACTGATCCGCCACAAGAAGAGATGGTCTCAGGTGAGACAATGCTGTCAATATACAGTTTACCATGTCTCTGTGAAAGGTCTAACACTATTTCAATTTTGATTGTACAATCACGAAGCTATGCTTTCATTGAAAGTGATATACTTGAATTAAAGTTGGATGATGGAGTTAAATTAGACATGAAACCACAGACTTGATTAGTTCACTCACTGTTTCAGATTATGTACTTGTACTACATTCTCGGCTGGCGACTCACCAGGAAGTATTTCAAGAAGTTTGAGCAGGGTGAAGATGAGAGCGAGCTAAGGGAAAAGATGATGGTAAACAGCATAAACAATCATTTTTTATAATTTTAGCATCTTTACTTGGATAAATTGTTAAATTACTCTTATAAAGGAAATGGGACTGATACTCGTGTATTCTGTTAGAAAGAGAAGGACAATACCTATCTACTGGCTTTGGATGGAGACACCGACTTCCAGCCCTCTGCTGTAATGCTCCTAATAGATCGACTGAACCTTTATCCACGTGTGGGTGCGGCATGTGGGAGGATTCACCCAACAGGCACAGGTAGGTAAATCTTTCGTGTGAATCGTAATAAGAATCAAATGATTGTTAGGGAGATGTCATATCTGATAGACAGCCACAACTGAACAATGTACCCGGATCATCTTTTTGGTTAAATTGTTTATTGGATGTACTCACCAACCAAGACTATTTAAGTTAAAGTTTGAGTGCAATGGTACCTGCTTTTTTTACTATATGTACCCGGTCCTAAAACAATATTGTATGTGAACACTATATGTACAGTTAGGGTATAATATACATCATCTATCATACAGATATCTACTCAGGTCCTATGGTCAAATGGAATAAAATGTGTTTAAAGTACATTCATAACAGTTTTTACAATATAACACTAGAGATTAAAGGCAAGAATATATCCTAWGGTGTGCTAACACACGTCGGATCATTCTGTTATATTGCCCCAGGTCCTATGGTATGGTATCAGAAGTTTGAGTACGCGGTGGCCCACTGGCTTCAGAAGACTGCAGAGCACGTGTTTGGTAGCGTGCTCTGCAGCCCCGGCTGCTTCAGTTTGTTCAGGGGCGCAGCCCTCATGGACGACAACGTCATGAAGAGATACACCACTAAGGCCACGGAGGCTTGCCACTACGTACAGTATGATCAAGGTAAATCTTTATTGCTGGACAACACTCATTCGAAGAACACAGCTGCTTGTCTGTGTAGTCCTCTCTCGTCTACAGTTCCTCCCTCTGCTCTGTCACAGGTGAAGACCGCTGGCTGTGCACTCTCCTGCTGCAGCAGGGCTGGAGGGTGGAGTACAACGCTGCRTCCGACGCCTACACCAACGCCCCCCAGGACTTCAAGGAGTTCTATAACCAGCGGCGGCGCTGGGGGCCCTCCACCATGGCCAACACCATCGATCTGCTTGGCTCAGGGTCTCTGACCTCCCAGAGGAACAGCTCCATCTCCAAACCCTTCATCCTCTACCAGATTCTCAGCATGGCCGCCTCCATCCTAGGCCCGGCCACAATCTGCCTAATGATCTCAGGTATCCATGGCAACCTGCCTGTCAGGGGCCTCATACAGCTCTAGCTTTGGGGTAGTTTGTTGTTGGAATGTAACAGGATACAAACATTTTGTAAACTGAAGGAAGATGAATATCGTTCATAATAATTCTGGTCCTTTCTCTTTTTCAGGAAGCTTGTCATTCATCCTAGACATCGATCCCAACGTTGCTTTGGTCCTTGCAACAGTGCCCCCTGTGGTGTACCTGTTGCTCTGCTTCAAGCTGAAATCGGACACACAGATCACCATAGCAGCCGTCATGAGTGTCTTGTACGCTTTCCTCATGATAGGAACGGCATTATCCATCGTAGGTAAATGATGACACTAGACTTCWTCGCCATCAACATAAATTAGAACCTCAAGAATACAAACCTCAGATTTACGGACTAACCGGTCAACGTAATGGGCAATATCAAACTGGGACATTCATTAAATACAAAACGTCAATTCTTTGTCATTATGTTAACTATCTCTGTTCATCTCAGGTGCTATGGTTGAGCAGCAAACCATTTGGACTCCTAGCGGCCTGTTTATCATAGGCCTGGTGCTGATGAACATCATCACAGCAGCGCTCCACCCCAAGGAGTTCCATCTGGTCGTCTACGGCCTCCTCTACTTCATCTCTATCCCCAGTGGTTACCTCCTGCTGACCATCTACTCCATGGTCAACATGAACAACGTGTCCTGGGGCACTCGGGAGACAGGTGTCCAAGTCGCTGCGCCACCAACCAAGTCCATCACACAGCGCATCCTACAGGCCAAGTGCTGCAAGTTTCTCTGCTGGGACAGTGGCAAAGTGGCAGAYCAGAATAGTCAGGCGCCAGAAACTGTTGTGTTGGCTAATGAGCCAAAGGTGAAACCTAATCTGACCTCTCAAGACAATAACAGGTATTTACATTTTGAGTGTCTGGAGTGTTTACATGATCCCACCACTTCTGTGTAAAAGCTAAGCATTGGATCTGTTTTTTTTTTAAGCATAACTCCAATATGTGAAATACTTGACAGGTACCAATTTGTGCACCTCAATGATAAGTCCTTATTCTCCAAGGCTATATGTTGTATTCCGCAAGGCTCTGGTTCGGGAGTGTTTCATTATTTGCATATACAATATTTGTCTATCTAACGTCTTCAAATCTTTCTCTTAAAGTGTGTATTTKAATTTTCTCCTATTTTGATGTGTGTATTGAGAAAGTTGTGTGGAATGCACACCAAATAATGTTTGATTTATTTCGTTCTCATCAGTTCTCATCAGTCTACTGAACAAAGTGAGTATATTTTTTAATAGATCTATTACAATCTTTCCACTATGTGACTTTAAGATAAAGACATTAAGATACTTTCTCACATTTGTAAGATAATAACACGCACATTTAGACTTCACCTAGTAACCGTTACTCTGCACACTGTGCTAACTATGTCCCCTCTTCATTATACTGATACTCCCTGTATATAGCTACATTTTAGTGTATTTTATTTTGTTCCTCTTGTGTAAGTTACTAGTTTATTTTATATMTTTTTAAACTGCATCGTTGGGAAAGGTTCATAACAAAGCATTTCTCTGTAAAGTTTACACCAGTTGTATTYGGCGCATGTGATAACTAAGATTTGATTTGATTCTTTGTATCTACAGACTGGGTAACACAACTGCAGACTAAGTCCTTTGACTTCCCTCTAAATGAAGATTTTCTTGTCAAGGTAGATTTCCTATATTATTACCAACATAATATTATGAATGACATAAAAGTTACAAGATACATATAAAGTTGTCTAACCGCTTCACGTTGTTGGTATGTCACTATATCCAGAATCACATATGTTTCACTATACACTGTAGATATCTGACTTGACTATTTAATAAGTGTCTCTTGGTGTGCTTCAGGAAGAGGAGGACTTTTGGAGASAGCTCCAGAAGCTCTATTTGGAACCTCTGGCTGAGGATAAAGAAAAACAGAAGAAAATCACAAATGACCTAAAGGAACTGAGAAACAAGGTATGCTGTATGCATAGCTCCTGTTTTGACTGGGCGGTTCTGGGGGGGGGGGGTCCCCTTTATGATAAAGCATTGCATGCATCTATAATCACATTTGTGTTGTGTCATACAGTTTAGAAGATGCGTTTTTAGGGGCTTTTTGGGGCTTTTTTGTTGTTGCAGGGTCTGGGAAGAAATGGGCCTTTTTATAAACCCATTTCAACATTTACATGAAATAAGATATTAGCATTATCTTTTTTAATACCACACAAATGACAGAAATGAGTGGCTACTCTGACAGTGACAAACTGACAGCAAGATGCTTTTGGGAAACTGGGCCTGGGTCTTGAATGCAAACAATAGCCCAGGCCAATAAAGAGACACACAGATTGTACAATATTAATAGGAATATACATAAAAATGTATTACAAATAAAACTATTTAAATAAGTATTCAGACCCTTTACTATGAGACTCGAAATTGAGCTCAGGTGAATCCTGTTTCCATTGATCATCCTTGAGATTTTTCTACAACTTGATTGTGGTAATTTCAATTGATTGGACATGATTTGGAAAGGCACACAYCTGTCTATATAAGGTCCCACAGTTGACAGTGCATGTCAGATCAAAAACTAAGCCATGAGGTCGAAGGAATTGTCAGTAGAGCTCTGATACAGGATTGTGTCGAGGCACAGATCTGGGGAAAGGTATAAAAGAAATGTCTGYAGCATTGAAGATCCCCAAGAACACAGTGGCCTGCATTTTTCTTAAATGGAAGAAGTTTGGAACCACCAAGACTCTTCCTAGAGCTGGTTGCCCGGAAAAACTGAGCAATTGTTGGAAAGGGCCTTGGTCGGGGAGGTGACCAGGAACCTGATGGTCACTCTGATAGAGCTCTAGAGTTCCTCTGTGGAGATGGGAGATCCTTCCAGAACGACAACCATCTCTGCAGTACTCCACCAATTAGGTCTTTATGGTAGAGTGGCCAGACGGAAGCAAATGACAGCCCACTGGGAGTTTGCCAAAAGGCACCTGAAGGACTCTCAGAGATTCTCKGGTCTGATTAAACGAAGATTGAATGCCAAGCTCCATGTCTGTAGGAAACCTGGCACCATTGCTACGTTACTACCCTGCCTGAATMTGGAGCTAGAGCCAACCAACTAAGTTCAATGTTAGCCAACTAGCTAACATTGTGCTATAACTAGCAATGCAAATGGCTCTGAGATACAAATAATATTACTACACAGATCATACACCTAACATTAGCTAGCCCTGCCAGCCAGGTAACGTTAGCTTGCTAGCTAACAGTAAGCTTTAACTTGTAATGAAAATTATTTTCKGACAAAATTAGAAACGTATAATATCTGAAAATGTAGCTAGCTAGACTCTCTTACCTGCATGTCACGTATGCCATGGTTGCCCTTAGTTTGAAGATGTAATCCGGAGTCAGATGTTTTATACAACAGCTTTCTGTGTGTTCTCTTTTTGACTCCCTCCGCATATTTGCAATCCAACGCCAGAATTTTCTTCATCTCCTTAGCTATCATACTCTGCATCAACTGGGCATTCCACTAATCTCAAAACTCAGTCCTCCAGAAAGTGAAAAGCATTAGCTAGACCTATGCAGTTCTTCATGTTTTTCAAAAAAGCTGCGTTAGAAAGGATTACCTACACATACCGAGCAGCTCATGTTATAGACAGAATCTTGCTACATGGCAGACCAATCCGAACTCATCTCTCGGATGTCCTGCCCATACATTATCTCAGCCAATCACRGCTAGCGGGAAGGTTCCCTGACTTTTTCCATGGCTAAACCAACTAGACTCGTAATTTAACAACTTTCTTCTTTTTTACAGGATGCATAAAAGTTTGTTATTAAGGCACATTAAAGTTCATATTCCAGAAGGCATTTCTGCCCAAAAAACACATTTTAGTAATGATGCGCAACATGACTTCCTGTGAAGTAATGATGCGCAACATACGCCTTGTTTCCTGAAACGAGTCACATTTTTTWAATTTTCTTAATTTAATTTAAGCTAAATTATTTCAATTTATCAGGGGGTGCTGCAACACTCCTACTTCCCTGCGGCTATGGCTGTATGCTGTCTTTTCATTTCAATGTACATGATATTAGCATCAAGTAGAAGATGTAGAACTTTATGTCTGTCTCTRGTATTAAAGAGATTGTTTCAATAGCACTAAACTATCACTAGTCGGAGAAATCCACTGTTTGTGCATGCTTGCCTGTCTTGTTCATATCCCTTTAAATGAAACTCATTCTCTCTTCATACAGGCGACTTTTCTCTTTTTCATCTGCAATGCCATGTGGCTGGTGGCAACGTTCACTCTTCAGGCCATTGGAACCTCACTCACCATCAGAATCCCAAAATCCAATCTCAATCTGACTCAGACTAGGGAGTATCTATTTATCGATCCAGTAGGACTGATGTTCCTTTTGGGATTTGCATCCTTACTGCTGATTCAGTTCTTTGCCATGTTCTACCACAGGTGATTATTTAAATTATTGATGTATTTATTTATAGGCAGGATCACCAAATTCTAAACCACATTTTCAAAATACTATTTTCTTAAAGTAATTTAGTTTGCCTTGATATTATGATAAATTAACCCATGAAATCGTACCCATTTTATTGCTATTACATTATTATCRTTTTGTTTTTGTTCCTTTAGAATTTACACTCTGATCCATTTTGTGGCATTTGTGAACACGGAGTCCAAGACTAAGAGAAGAAAATCAGACGATGACATGCAGGTAAATTAACATAATCTTGTTGACGATGAAGAGGAACATCTCGAGGGCACAAAAAGGAACCAACACTTTGTTTTCATTTTATATCACATAATTGACATTCCTGTTGGTGGATGACTAAAGATGTGTCTCTGTACCTTCTGACTCCAACTTCACAGATTCCCGACATCCTGGAGATAGAGCTCAAAGACGACAAATACTTTGACACATTTCTGTCTATAGAGAATCCAGCAGCAATCCAGCAACATAGCTAAGAAACTCTAGTGTGAGGTCTTACTACTGAGTGTCTCTTAATGGTAGCAGTTGCAGCTAAAATAGTAGTAGGAGTCGGATAGGGGTACTGCAGTTTTGTGTTAGATGTTGCACAGTTAGATATAGTAATATTGAGGGAGAATGTTCCAAGTAGTATAGATTATAGAGAGTATTTATTGGATTTGATATAGTTAACCTTTGTTTAACCAGGAAAAGACCCTTGAACCTCTTTTGCGAGGGCAGTGTGAACATACAATACAAGAGCAAAGACGGGGACAAAACATTAAAAACAATTGCAGCGGTCAACAACATGTATTATAGCATAACGGAGTATAACAATTGAATGTGAGTTAAATCTCAGAGAAATGTGATATAATGTTATCATATTGTGCTATTTCATGTGTGATCAATTGTTGTAGCTTGTATTCTTTGTATGCTCTGTGTGCTTTCCCTTTTTTTATCAAATGCTTTATTGTGAATCACTTCCTATTAGTATTTTGGTWAGCAGTTATACTTTTCCCTTTTGAGGATGTGGAGATATTTAATTAACTTTTAGTGGAGTTATGTTTGCTATGTATTTATTATGTAACTGAATAGAACGTATAATTTTTTTTTTTTAACTAGGCTAAGTCAGTTAAGAACAAATTCTTATTTACAATTTATAAGCCCTCTATACCGATAACAAATTGTGCTTTGTTTCATTCTGCTATCTGTATTCTAATCAATGCGTAATAAAACTATATACATACTGTATTTCTCTCATAGTTTCTGTGTACGTCTGATTCAACTTATCAAAGTTTTGATTGAAGACAGATAACACCTGTGATGAGGGCGAATATAATCGGATGCATGTTGGGGAGTAAGAGGGTCACTTAAAGGGGAATTTAAAAATGTAAAAATAAATGTAGTCCTGCTTTGTGGCATTTCGTGAAGGCTCTATGTTAACTGATCGGACTATACGTTTTTATGGGTGTAGATATGRTTGTCCTTGTTCGATAAAGCCATTGGACGTCTTTCAACGATGTTCCTATCACTGGATTCATTGCTAAATATACAAGCAGACACATTTTTTCCAGTTTCTGAAACACTACAATTTGGGATGGGCCTTGTTCTCTGGCCCCCGTCCGTCCCCCAAGGCGGGCTTTTTTGAAAAGGAGGTGGACACTAATAACAATCCTTTGGGCACAACTGAAAGAACTGACCAGACGCAATGGCTTCAAGTGATTCCTCTCATCAACACAAATTAGACGATGGAACATCTATTAGCTATATAGTGACATCCATGTTTCAACCGGAATATAGCGATGAGGATTCGAAACAAAGAGTTGGATTTAGCTAACGTTAGTAGCTCAGCTACAGCCGATGTCAGCACCAAGAGGGCAGATGACAAATACSGTGCCTAGCTAAGTAWWWWTTTTTTTCGTGCAAGCCACCTAGCTAACTTTAGTTTATCTACTGAAACCCATATGGTGTACTGCTGGCTAACATACTACTGTGTTACAGTGGTGGGAAATCAAATAATTTTACTGTTTGCTAACTTAGCTAAGTAACTATATACATATACATACTGTAGGTGTGTGTATTTTGGCCATTTTACCTTCACCTTGTGTATGTTGGTGGAATCAGATTCTGGATCACATACAACCAGGGCTCAAATTTTTTATCGTCCCGGGGACGTTAAAAAATATGTCTGGGACGCTTCAAAACAGACTTTGGGACAGTTGCGGGACAATAGGCCAGAAAAATGTCAAATGCATACAACAGTGGTTCCATAATAAAATGTTTAAACACAAAGATGAGGCTGATGAAACAAATCACAACATTCAGCTTGATAAACTATGAATAATTCCCATTCCAAGCTCAACAATGTGTTCACTCTCTCGGCCATATGCGTGGACATTCCAAAATGCTATTACGTGAGAACACCATTCTCAAACGCGCACCTGATGCGAGCGGTTTTATACTGTGACAGAGATGGATATACATTTCTATGGTCAGATTTTGGCTGTACACTTACATTATTTAATATTTTTTTATTGAACCTTTATTTAACTAGGCAAGTCAGTTAAGAACAAATTATTATTATTTTACGTTCTGCTCCCTAAAAAATCCAAGATGGTTTAGTAGTCAGACGTCTTTGTCTTGTCGTGTCCCTTGTATATATATTTTTCTTCGCATATCTTTAAAAAAATATTTTCCTAAACCTCAACTTCTAAATACTCTCCTGCAACCCGCCTCACCCAATGTGGCGTGGATCAGTTTTTTTCCCCTAAAGTATTTCTATTTACTTCGGATCTGGAATCCCTCRACTGAAGCTAGCCAGCTAACTAGCTACCAGCTATCAGTCAGCAAACCACTGCTAGTCGTCATCAGCTAACCTTTAGCTCGGAAAGCTCTCGCCAGTTCGTAAAACGTGACTCAAACCAGAGCATAACGGACCTACAATAAGCATTTCTCTATGGCTGGCCATGCCCCGGTCAACTGCCCGGCACCCTCCACAGCAACCCGCCAAAGCCCCCACCATTTCTCCTTCACCCAAATCCAGATAGCTGATGTTCTGAAAGAGCTGCAAAATCTGGACCTCTACAAATCAGCCGGGCTAGACAATCTGGACCCTCTCTTTCTAAAATTATCTGCTGAAATTGTTGCAACCCCTATTACTAGCCTGTTCAACCTCTCTTTCGTATCGTCTGAGATTCCCAAAGATTGGAAAGCTGCCGCGGTCATCCCCGTCTTCAAAGGGGKTGACACTCTAGACCCAAACTGCTACAGACCTATATTTATCCTACCCTGTCTTTCTAAGGTCTTCGAAAGCCAAGTTAACAAACATATTACCGACCATTTCGAATCCCACCGTACCTTCTCCGCTATGCAATCTGGTTTCAGAGCTGGTCATGGGTGCACCTCAGCCAYGCTCAAGGTCCTAAACGACATCATAACCGCCATCGATAAGACACATTACTGTGCAGCCGTATTCATCTACCTGGCCAAGGCTTTCGACTCTGTCAATCACCACATTCTTATTGGCAGACTCAACAGCCTTGGTTTCTCAAATGATTGCCTCGCCTGGCTTACCAACTACTTCTCAGATAGAGTTCAGTGTGTCAAATCGGAGGTCCTGTTGTCCGGACCTCTGGCAGTCTCTATGGGGGTGCCACGGGGTTTAATTCTCGGGCCGACTCTCTTCTCTGTATACATCAATGATGTCGCTCTTGCTGCTGGTGATTCTCTGATCCACCTCTACGCAGACRACACCATTCTGTATACTCTGGCCCCTCCTTGGACACTGTGTTAACTAACCTCCAGATGAGCTTCAATGCCATACAACTCTCCTTCCGTGGCCTCCAACTGCTCTTAAATGCAAGTAAACCTAAATGCATGCTATTCAATCGATCACTGCCCGCACCTGCCCGCCCGTCCAGCATCACTATTCTGGACAGCTCTGACTTAGAATGCGTGGACAACTACAAATACCTTGGTGTCTGGTTAGACTGTAAACTCTCCTTCCAGACTCACATTAAGCATCTCCAATCCAAAATTAAATCGGCTTCCTATATCACAACAAAGCATCCTTCACTCATGCTGCCAAACATACCCTAGTAAAACTGACCATCCTACCGATCCTCGACTTCGGCGATGTCATCTATAAAATAGCCTCCAACACTCTACTCAACATATTGGATGCAGGCTATCACAGTGCCATCCGTTTTGTCACCAAAGCCCCATACACTACCCACCACTGCRACCTGTACGCTCTCGTTGGTTGGCCCTCGCTTCATACTCGTCGCCAAACCCACTGGCTACAGGTTATCTACAAGTCTCTGCTAGGTAAAGCACCGCCTTATCTCAGCTCACTTGTCACCATAGCAGCACCCACYCGTAGCACGCGCTCCAGCAGGTATATCTCACTGGTCACCCCCAAAGCCAATTCCTCCTTTGGTCGCCTTTCCTTCCAATTCTCTGCTGCCAATGACTGGAACAAACTACAAAAATCACTGAAGCTGGAGACTCATATCTCCCTCACAAGCTTTAAGCACCAGCTGTCAGAGCAGCACGATCAGCTCCTTTATMTTGCTCACATTGAGGGAGAGGTTGTTGTCCTGGCACCACACTGCCAGWTCTCTGACCTCYTCCCTATAGGCCGTCTCATCTATAGGCCTTCTCATCAGGTCGAAAGCCATGCGTCCTCCGAAGCACAACCCAACCAAGCCGCACTGCTTCTTAACACAGCGCGCCTCCAACCCRGAAGCCAGCCGCACCAATGTGTCGGAGGAAACACTGTGCTCCTGGCCCCCTTGGTTAGCGCGCACTGCGCCCGGCCCGCAACAGGAGTCGCTGGAGCGCGATGAGACAAGGATATCCCTACCGGCCAAACCCTCCCTAACCCGGACGACGCTAGGCCAATTGTGCGTCGCCCCACGGACCTCCCGGTCGCGGCCGGCTGCGACAGAGTGCGAACCGAGAGACTCTGGTGGCGCAGCTAGCACTGCGAAGCAGTTCCCTAGACCACTGCGCCACCCGGGAGGCCCCCTACCGAATATACTTTAAGTATTTTTATTTAACATAAGCAATAAATGGTAAATGCAATTTTCGTATATTCACTGTATCACCACGCAGGGTAAAGCAGAGAACTGATCAAATGTGTACAAACAACAGTTATTATACTTTGACAGAAGTAATTCCAACCCGTCTGTTGGCCTATCACAGTAGAGGCTGAGCGTGGTTTAAACTTGCTCAGCCTATCGCCGGCGCTCAGGCTGGTCCCAGCCTCTTGGCGCACCTTGGTGTCCGGCGCTGTTGCTRTGTAGATTACGCTCCCACACCCTAGAGACTGAGGTCAGACAGTTTTGTAACACTGTTGGGCTATTTGCACCTGCATAGAAAGCATACTGTTCTCGCTCAAGGTTAACCACAGCTTCTCAGCACACTATCTGGGGMAAAATGTTACTTCCAGCACACACACACAGGCACTCATGCACAAAGCAGATACAGCATACAATATTCAATCACAAATGATGTGGTGGCGGGCTATCGTGCATAAAACACAGATCCTCACAATAGTCACTTTGCCCCAGACTACGACTAGGGTGGCTGAAGTCTGACACTTTTTAGGGCCTTCCTCTATGTTGAGCGTCAAAGTGATCATTTGAAACAGGTCCTATACACATTATTTAGAGTTACATGGCAACTTTAGTTGATACAAACCTTAGTATGTCTTAGAAATCAAAACATAAATGGGCTGCATGATGCGACTATAGGCTATTGATGATTTGAGAAAGTCGGGAAAAAGCGTCCTTGACTCAAACTGTTCTCTCATCAAATTATCACATTTTCACCCATCAGACTATTCTAAATTGAATCTAGTCTTTAGTAATATGTCAAATTAGTTTCGATTTAGAATGGCCCATTATTAAATAGGCAGGAACAGAGGCAGGGGAAAAAATACTTCATCAGTATGCACTTGAAAAGCGAATGAAGGCCGCGCGCTTCTCCGCCGGTCCATGTTTTAATGACCGAGGTAAAACAGTTTCAGGTTGGTTATTCGCCTGTAGTTTGACTTCCGTYCACCAACAGCAGTTAGGGACCGTCAACATAGTGACAAATCAAATTTTTCACATTTCAATAGCTATTACGCCTAAAACTGGTTCTAGCTAACCCGATGGCATAGACACACATTGCACACGTTTATTTTTTGTCAATTTACATCTCTCACTATTTTAAATGATTTACAATTTTTAATTTCAATAGCTCATTGATCATATGACCTACTGGACTCAAACAAGGTTCAGAATGTCCACTGACTACCCTTCTATATTGCACACCCTTTAGTTTGTCCATTTTCATCTCACATGATTTTACATGAATTTTTCTAAATGTAAAATTTCAATAGCTCCTTGGTCATGTGACCTAGTGACTTMAATCAAGGTTCAGAATGTCCACTCAGYGGGCCTACATATTGCACACCCTTTAGTTTGTCAATTTTCATCTCACAAGATTTTACATGAMTTTTTCAACATTTAGAATTTCAATAGCTCCTTGGTCATGTGACCTAGTGACTTCAAACATGGTGCAGAATGTACCCTTCTATATTGCACACTCTTGTTTGTGTACTGTAAAATCATGCGGTGTAACGTACATTTTTCATAATTTTAAATATTAATAGCTCCTTGGTCATGTCAATGGGGTGGCAGCGTAGCCTAGTGGTTAGAGCATTGGACTAGTAACCGAAAGGTTGCAAGTTCAAATCCCCGAGCTAACAAGGTACAAATCTGTCGTTCTGCCCCTGAACAAGGCAGTTAACCCACTGTTCTTAGGCTGTTATTGAAAATAAGAATTTGTTCTTAACTGACTTGCCTAGTTAAATAAATGTAMAAATAAATGACACACCTAAGAAGTGTGCAGTGGATATACACCCATTTTGCATAACCTCTAGTTATGTCTCTTCTATATTGTTGTACATTAATATTAGTTTGACAATTAGGGGGTTCAGTCCAGTGTTGTGTTTACCTTTTTCTTTCATATTTATCTATAATAATAATTGGTAGTTCAAAGTACTTATTTTCCCACAGTATTTAACAGCGGTACACAATAGGAGAGAGACAGATAATATCTCCTTTCGTCGTTAATATCAACCATAAAGGGCAAAGTAYGAGAGTCATGCTATTAATTGTCCAAAGCAGGGATGGAGAGTGAGCTAGTGAGGTAGGCTGCAGTGGGTTTGCTGGTCAATACATATACTGAACATGTAACCACAGTAATTGTGGCCAGTAAATCAATGAAAAAAAATGTAATAGACAAATTAAACAGAAATTGGAGACCTTTAATCTTTTCCAAAATGTCAACAAACAGTTAACTTCAAATAAGTATGAAACATATCACAGTGTTAACTTTCTCTTTATCCCTGGTTGATGTACATTTCAGACTGCACTTCCAGTTTGTGTTCATTACTCTGTTGAACTCTTTTGTCTTCATTCCTAGTTACAGCACATGGAACCACAGTTGGCATGCAAAAAATTCTAAAACAAAACAAAGCGTAACACGTTATAAATCATATCAATGCAGTACGATGAATGACGGATTAGCCATCCATTGTGTTATATCATAAATTGTCTTACTGTTAAGACAACTGTTAATAAGAGATTATTAACATGTTAAATAAAGTTACTAACCCAGTCAGTCTTTGGGCCACATCCAGGTTCTTTATCAGTGGCACACATGAAGCAGTTGTTGGCTTTGTTGAACTCTGAAATCATAGGCATAAACTGAACATATGGCTGTCCCACACAACTACCCCACACAACTACATAAAAATAAAGAATTTACATTTACTTTKAATTAAATGTCATTACATACCAGACATTTTTAGTATATCCTCAGCCATTTCTTTTCGCAGTTGCGCCATGTGTTTTTGAAGGTTCCATATCAATTTGGGAGGGGATGTTGGCGAAGTTCTGTGCAACTTCCCTTGGCCATCTACAGCCAAAAAAAAAAAGGAGCTTTGATCTAATTGTCACATAATAGCTAACCATATTATATGAAAATATATCTAACCTGCATTACAAAGACCGCGGAGTGAAGGTCCTGCGTGCATGGTGTGATTATTTCCCCTCCTTTACCTTTATGTCCAACCATTGGTTTTTCCATGGCAGGATCTTCTCATTTTGAAGTATCTCGTTTTATGTAAACAAATGGAATTATGATTAGTTATAGGCAATAATACAACAAGCCAAATTTGTATGCGTGTTCCTTATCACTATAATCTAGTAGTAATTTGTAGTAAGGTAATTTCCTTTGCCCCATTCTACACACAGCCTAAAATTATAGCACTGAACATTTACAGGACAACAATAAAGTATCATAAACGATCCAACCCTATCACAGAGTGAATAAATGTAGAGCTTTGTAGACTTTAAGAAAAAAATATTAAGTGACAGTTTTCAAGTAATCGTGCTGAAAGAAAGTAATCACAAAGATCACAGATGACAGTGCCCACAAAATCTATGACAATAGAGATAATTGTAAGCACCAAATTGTGTTAGTCAAAATAATAGAAAATTGCAGTTGTTGAACATAATACTTCTATTTGCAATAGCATTTATGATATATGCAGTTGAGGAATATTCCATGTACCAACAATACATGTAGAACAGACAATAAACATTCCCACATACAGTATTTTTTTTAATGACATTTTTTATTCCACCTTTATTCACCAGGTAAGCCAGTTGAGACAAGTCTTATTTACAACTGCGACCTGGCAAGATAAAGCAAAGCAGTGTGACAAACACACAGAGTTACACATGGAATAAAAAACATACAGCCAATAAACAATAGAAAAGTTTATATACAGTGGTGTGCAAATGTAGTAAGATTAGGGAGGTAAGGCAATAAATAGGCTTGGTGGCGAAATAATTACAATTTCGCGAATAAACACTGGAGTGATAGATGTGCAGAAGATGAATGTGCAAGTAGAGATACTGGGTGCAAAGGAGCAAAAAAATATATATAAAAAATAACAATATGGGGATGAGGTAGTTGATGTGCTATGTACAGGTGCAATGATCTATACTGCTCTGATAGCTGATGCTAAAGATAGTGGAGAGATATGAGTCTCCAGCTTCAGTGATTTTTGCAATTCGTTCCAGCATTGGCAGCAGAGAACTGGAAGGAAAGGCGGCCAAAGAAGGAATTGGCTTTGGGGGTGACCAGTGAAATATACCTGCTGGAGCCGTGCTACGGTGGGTGCTGCTATGATGACAGTGAGCTGAGATAAGGCGGGGCTTTACCGAGACTTATTGACCTGGAGCAGGGGGGTTTGGCGACGAAAATGTGCGAGGCCAGCCAACGAGATACAGGTCGCAGTGGTGGTAGTATATGGGGCTGGGTGACGAAACGAATGGCACTGTAATAGACTGACCAATTTGCGAGTAAGAGTGTTGGAGGTTATTTTGTAAATGACATCGCGAAGTCAAGGATCAGTAGGATAGTCAGTTTTACGAGGGTATGTTTGGCAGCATGAGTGAAGGATGCTTTGTTGCGAAATAGGAAGCCAATTCTAGATTTAATTTGGATTGGAGATGCTTAATATGAGTCTTGAAGGAGAGTTTACAGTCTAGCCAGACACCGGGTAATTTGTAGTTGTCAACATATTCTAAGTCAGAACCGTACAAAGTAGTGATGCTAGGCGGGGGCAGGTGCAGGCAGCGATCGATTGGAGAGCATGCATTTAGTTTTACTTGTATTTAAGAGCAGTTGGAGGCCACGGAAGGAGAGTTGTATGGTTAGTTACACAGTGTCCAAAGAAGGGCAAGAAATAGACAGAATGGTGTCGTCTGCGTAGAAGTGGATCAGAGAATCACCAGCCGCAAGAGCGACATCATTGATGTATACAGAGAAAAGAGTCGACCCGATAACTGAACCCTGTGGCACCCCCATAGAGACTGCCAGAGGTCCGGACAACAGGCCCTCCGATTTGACACACTGAACTCTATCTGAGAAGTAGTTGGTGAACCAGGCTGGTCAAGGGCAGTCAGTTCTGAAGTGAACCAACGGCTATAACTGTTCCTGGTTCTACATTTTTTGAATGGGGCATGCTTATTTAAGATGGCGAGGAAAGCACTTTTAAAGAATAACCAGGCATCCTCTACTGACGGAATGAGGTAAATGTCTTTCCAGGATACCCGGGCCAGGTCGATTAGAAAGGGGGCCAGGTCGATTAGAAAGGCCTACTCGCTTTAGTGTTTTAGGGAGCGTTTGACTGTGATGAGGGCTGGTCGTTTGACCGCGAACCCATTACGGATGCAGTCAATGAGGCAGTGATCGCTGAGATCCTGGTTGAAGACAGTAGAGGTGTATTTCGAGGACAGGTTGGTCAGGATGATATCTATGAGGGTGCCCAAGTTTACGGATTTAGGGTTGTACCTGGTAGGTTCCATGATAATTTGGGTGAGATTGAGGGCATCTAGCTTAGATTGTAGGAAGGCCGGGGTGTTAAACATATCCCAGTTTAGGTCACCTAACAGTACAAACTCTGAAGATAAATGGGGGGCAATTAATTCACAGAAGGTGTCCAGGGCGCAGCTGGGGGCTGAGGGGGGGCTGTAACAAGCAGCAACAGTGAGAGACTTATTTTTGGAAAGGTGGATTTTTAAAAGTAGAAGCTCAAACTGTTTGGGCACAGACCTGGATAGCATGACAGAACTCTGCAGTAGATTGCAACTCCACCCCCTTTGGCAGTTCTGTCTTGAGGGAAAATGTATACACATACATATAGGCATTTTTCAGCTATGATTTTACCACTCAGAATCCAGAATGGATATGACAATGTGGACAGCACAGGATGTAATACACCCTTACAACAATCTATTTTTTKATCTTCTTGACTTCTTATCTGGTAAACTGTTACTATGTGTCAARAAAAGRGCCCCAATTAGGGKTTAGTGTACTCCAGTAAAAAAGGGCTGGTTTAGATTAAAAACTATTGCCCCATGTCCCCGTTCATAGGGGCATGAGAGACTCGTCACTGGTAGAATTGAGTTGGCACTTTATTTGCCCAAACACCCACAGACCCACAAGGTTGAGGTTACTCATGGACAGTCATTATAAATNCTGTAACAAGCAGCAACAGTGAGAGACTTATTTTTGGAAAGGTGGATTTTTAAAAGTAGAAGCTCAAACTGTTTGGGCACAGACCTGGATAGCATGACAGAACTCTGCAGTAGATTGCAACTCCACCCCCTTTGGCAGTTCTGTCTTGAGGGAAAATGTATACACATACATATAGGCATTTTTCAGCTATGATTTTACCACTCAGAATCCAGAATGGATATGACAATGTGGACAGCACAGGATGTAATACACCCTTACAACAATCTATTTTTTKATCTTCTTGACTTCTTATCTGGTAAACTGTTACTATGTGTCAARAAAAGRGCCCCAATTAGGGKTTAGTGTACTCCAGTAAAAAAGGGCTGGTTTAGATTAAAAACTATTGCCCCATGTCCCCGTTCATAGGGGCATGAGAGACTCGTCACTGGTAGAATTGAGTTGGCACTTTATTTGCCCAAACACCCACAGACCCACAAGGTTGAGGTTACTCATGGACAGTCATTATAAATATTTTTTTTGTTGCGTTGATGCATTGTGTCTTCTAACTGTACAAGAATAGGATCCAAAGTGTTAGGAAATATTTGTTCCCATAAATACAAAGGAGGATGTCTCTGCGTTCTAATACTCAACGTAGAAGGATTTGTCTTAATGTACAGTATATGAAAGTGATGCTATGAAAATGATTCTTTCACCTTATCAAGCTCACTCTGACATACAAATATTACAGTGTGTAAAAAGAGCATATGAAACATTGTTTTTCATGAGGCCTATCTGTGCGCCTTCCTTTAAGYATCTCTGTTTGAACACCTCTCCTGTCCTTGATCCATTCCACATACAGCCATTTGCGGGTCTTTTCAATGTCCATGTGAATGATAGTTATTGCGAGGATGGAACATTTGTTAACTTCAAAAAAAATTTAACACCCATGTGAAATGGAGGCCTGCAAAGCTTACAGATTTAAGTCTAATAGCATGATATGAAAGTAGAAAAACAGAGTGTGCGATATTAAGGTATAGTCAGTGGACATTCTGAACATTGTTTGAGGTCAAGAGGTCACGTGACCAAGGAGCTACTGAAATTCTAAATGTTGAAAAATTCATGTAAAATCTTGTGAGATGAAAATGGACAAACTAAAGGGTGTGCAATATAGAAGGGTAATCAGTAGACGTTCCGKACCTTGTTTGAGTCAAGTAGGTCACATGACCAATAGGCTGTTGAAATTCAAATGTAAAAAAAGAAAAATGAATTAAACTAGGAATACAAAATGCTGCTCACATTTCCACATGTTTATTAGCTTTGGAAAGCGACGTAATGTCCAAATCGTGAAAATAAGACCTATGCAATGTTGCGCGCAATTTTTCCAACATAATAACACTTATTTGGAGTCTGTGGTTCAAGTGGTTTGAAAGCTATTGAGGTTTGAAAGTGTGAATATCCAACTTGAAACTGTCTTTACCTCGGTCTTGTTTGCGTAGCGATAATGAAAAGAATGTCATGTAGGCTGTAATGATCTCCAAAATTCTAATCATTACATCATCACACCATTGATATAGCAACGGACACTAACAATTGATCAAATCCCATGACAGGCCCAAAGAACCTGCAACACAACCACAACTATTGGTCTGGTGTGCATTAGCTCTGGTCGAGGGTGMAGCTAGCTAGCACTGGTTCGAAATAGCTCTGGTCTGCACTATAAATTATAACGACTCACATTTGCATAAATGTGCACATAATACCCACCAACAATAATTTTAACTCTTTAACCGTTCAAATTAGACACCAAACCAACTTTCACATATTCAGGCTATCCTATCTACCTACTTTTTCAACTATAACCAGTCACCAAATCACATTWAAAAAAACAAGCTAGCAAGCGCACCACATTTTCTTCATGAAATGTACTCATTGTTAGCCTAAAGAGTTTATTAATTAGACTTACAGCTAGCTAGCAGTAGGTCTACATACAAACCTATTCTACATAGTTCAACTTACCACAAAAATACTTTTAAAAGAGATGTCATCACTAGATGCACCATAATATTTCTCTCAAATAATAACCTAAAACATTCTAATCATTACATCATACAACTAAAATCAACCTTCATTTACACAAATGTTTTACAAAAGTAAATCGTGCATTTATTWAAAAAAAAACATTGWTTCAGAGTTGCTTTGTTTTCCTGAGATTGTTGTCCTTATGATCCTGCCTTTTATTCCCATCTTCTGACAGAAGATCATTTTGTCTCGTGKCAGCTTTCACACGCAACAACCGTAGTTTTGACATTTTTGTGATCCAACTTCCCCACAATCCAAAGTAATAAGGTTGACACACTCAAACTGGTGCACCTATCACCTACTACCATACCCCATTCAAAGTTTTAAAACGTAAATCTTCTGTCTTGCCCATTCACCCTCTGAATGGCACACATACACAATCCATGTTTCAATTGTCTCAAGGCTTAAAAATCCTTCTTTAACCTGTCTCCTCCCCTTCCTCTACACTGATTGAAGTGGATTTAGCAGGTGACATCAGTAAGGGATCATAGCTTTCACCTGGTCAGTCTGTCATGGAAAGAGCAGTTCCTAATGTTTTGTACACTCRGTGTATGTAACTGCTTTGCTTTAAATAGTATAGTAAAACTTAACTTATTCCATTATCACAAAAATAATTGAAAGAGTTCAAACAAGCTCCACAACTTTACTTGTAAAGTKATCATCTAGTTTGGTCTTGATACTGTAATGACCTGGCTAGATGATCCATAAATTAGCAAATGTCCAGACAGATTATCGCGTTTACGAATTCCCGGTTTATTAACCAAATTCAACACAGGCTACTGTTTGGCCGTAGCCCACACCAAATAAACCAAGGAAAACAGTATCAAACAGCAGTGACCCATCTCTTGTTAAGACCAGACGTAAAGAGCGAGAACAATGCCTAAGCATGGTCCAGGCTGTATCACATCCGGCCGTGATTTGGAGTCCCATCCGGCGGCGCACAATTGGCCCAGCGTCGTCCGGGTTTGGCCGTCATTGTAAATAAGAAATTGTTCTTAACTGACTTGCCTAGCTAAGTAAAGGTTACATAAAAAAAATATAATAATCATAATTTAAACTTGCGATGCTCCAACCACCTTCCGAACCCCTCGCCGCTCCACCAACCACAAGGATGCCCGGCACCGGAACATTCCAGGCATTCCCGTGGTTGGCAGATAKTAAATTGACTGGCATGTCGGACCCCGCGAACACTGGGTACTGATAAGTACAACACAACACAAATATATTGGTTAAATAGAAATCAAACTGGATGGACATCAGAAATAGAGGAAGCCAGGACAAAAAATTAACAAAATATAACCATTGTAAAATAGATTGTGTCTGTAAATGATATAATAGTATGTATAAGCTGGAAGTAGAAGCCTAAGTGTTATTGTTTATGAATATATATATTTACCCCCAAAAAATATATGGGGGATTGGAAATGATGCAGACATTTACATTGATTGAAGCGACAATCTATCCGCAATACTAAAGCTGATCCACCCCCTAAAAAAAATGAAAGTACAACACAACAAATGAACASCATAACTCATAACACACAGCTGTCTGTGAAAGGTCACTACAATACCATGACTTGTTTTGAGGTGTTGACTGATGTCAAGTCTATGCTAATATGGTTAGAATTGTAACAATGTATTTGAGAGACTAGTGCTCATTGTTCATTTATTTACACGTCATTTTTGTTGCTAAACAACCAACCACTCTATTGGAGAAGCAGTATATATTTAGAGTTTGGCCAACTTTTAGAATTTTGAATATTGTTCTAATTCTAGACATTCAGTTACATACCATTGTTTAAATCAACATGCGCTGAATACAACAAGTGTAGACTTTACCGTGAAACGCTTACTTACAAGCCCTTAACCAACAGTGCAGTTCAAGAAGAGGAAATTATTTACCAAGTATGCTAAAATAAAAAGTAACACAATAAGAATAACGAGGCTATATACAGGGGGCACCGGTACCGAGTCAGTGTGCAGGAGTACAAGCTAGTTGAGGTAATCTGTACATGTAGGTGGGGGCAAAGTGACTATGCATAGGTAACAAACAAACAGCGAGTAGCAGTAGTGTACAAGAGGGGAGGAGGGGTGGGTCAACGTAAATTGTCTGGTGGCAATTTTTATGAATTGTTCAGCAGTCGAATGGGTTGGGGGTACAAGCTGTTGATGAGCCTTTTGGTCCTAGACTTGGCGCTCCGGGTACCGATTGCCGTGCGGTAGCAGAGAAAACAGTCTATGACTTGGGTGACTGGAGTCTCTGACAATTTTATGGGCTTTCCTCTGACACCGCCTATTATATAGGTCCTAGATGGCAGGAAGCTTGGCCCTAGTGATGTACTGGGCCGTTCGCACTACTCTCTGTAGCGCCTTGCGGTCAGATGCCGAGCAGTTGCCATACCAGGCAGTGATACAACCGGTCAGGATGCTCTCGATGGTGCAGCTGTAGAACCTTTTCAGGATCTGGGGACCCATGCCAAATCTTTTCAGTCTCCTGAGGAGGAAAAGGTGTTGTCGGGCCCTCTTCACGACTGTCTTGGTATGTTTGGACCATGATAGTTTGTTGGTGATGTTTACACCAAGGAACTTGAAACTCTCGACCCGCTCCACTACAGCCCTGTCGATGTTAATGGGGGCCTGATCGGACCACCTTTTCCTGTAGTCCACGATCAGCTCCTTTGTCTTACTCACATTGAGAGAGAGGTTGTTGCCTTGGCACCGCACTGCCAGTTCTCTGACCTCCTCCCTATAGGCCGTCTCATCGTTGTCTGTGATCAGGCCTACCACTTGTTGTGTCGTCAGCAAACTTAATGATGGTGTTGGAGTCATGTTTGGCCACGCAGTCGTGGGTGAACAGGGAATACAGGAGGCGACTAAGTACACACCCTTGAGAGGCCCCAGTGTTAATATTCCCCATGTAATGTTAATNGGCCACGCAGTCGTGGGTGAACAGGGAATACAGGAGGCGACTAAGTACACACCCTTGAGAGGCCCCAGTGTTAATATTCCCCATGTAATGTTAATGGGGAACCTGGCTGCATGTTATTAAAGTGTCATGTAAATGTATCATAATGCTCATTACAGACGTTCAGATTTATAGTATTTTCTTCAGACTGTACTGTCTTTGGTACAGTAGCTAACGTAGCTGTTACTCAGTCAACCACAGGCAGCAGGGCAGGGGAAGGGAGGACTGACGACGAGGGAAAGTGGGGAGAGAGGAAGAACTCGTGGCCTGCCTGACCTACCACCATATATTTTCATGCGAAGAAACTGCACGATCAATAACGTTAGTAGCTGGTTATAATTATTGTTGATGCATAGCATAGTTTGTTTTACCATTAACGTTATATCTTACTGTTGGGGAAATGAATAGCTAATATGAATTGTTTCCAATCTGACCAACTAACGTTATCACCTGCGAGTTTTCTCTGGTTGGTTGTTGCACTACGCTAGCCAGCTAGCTGTACCAATGATACAAAACGCTCATTCCTTTATTTTGCACTGTCTACAGGCCAATATTTTGTCGACTCAGCGACCTAGTTAGATAGTAATTGTAGATAGCTGACGTTAGCTAGCTAAGTGGTTTGTTATTAGCTTGTTCTGTTACCCAGTCGGGCTAGGCTAGTTAGCCAGCAAACGATATGCTTCTTGGCCAAAATGCACACATACACTAATGAGAATGGGTCCTCATGGCTCATGTTAGGGAAGACTTAACTGTCAACGCACGGGTCTCATGCCAAATGTAGACATTTGCGGCTGTTATTTCATTATTTTGTTTTGGATTTTTTTCAGCGCTGTTTTTGGTCCGCCAAAAACAACTCTGGCCCGGGCTCACTCAGTCCGCGGTCTTGAGTTGGGCAGGGTGATTGAAGCACGTYTATCGGTGTCGCAGCGCGTCTTTTCCACCAAGGAGGCAGTCATGGGCGACAGYAGAGGTAAGAAGGCCATCGGTGTTTTGAATGAAGTTCGCTAGCTGTCAAGCCACGTTTACACTTTGTCTTTATGTTCCAGTGGTTAACTATACTAGTTAGCTTGCTAACAATATTTGACTTGCCTAGTTAAATAAAACATTGGCTCAAGGCATAAGTTACTAACATAAGTTACTAAGCTAACGTTACCTTACTGAATAGCTTAGTTAGCTATAGCTACCAGGATGCTCTCACAAACTACACAAAAAAACCAYATCACCCCAATTGTCTGATTATTTAGCATCTAATACACAATTATTGGTATATACTGCTTGAAAATAATGACCGCTAAATTGTGTAAATGTTCCTTTCAAGCCAGAATGTTGAATAAAATKATATTTGAATTTACCGGTTGTCTGTGGTGTAAGTCCTTCAGATGATCGAAATTTAATAGGAAAGTATTGTTTACCAAACTGTTTAGAGTGCTGGTACTGAATTAGAAATGTCTATCACCTGGCACATGCGTAAAACCATGTAAACACCTGSTGACACAAGTATCAAATCAAATCAAATGAATTTATATAGCCCTTCTTACATCAGCTGATATCTCAAAGTGATGTACAGAAACCCAGCCTAAAACCCCAAACAGCAACAATGGCAGTTTAGAAGCATGGTGGCTAGGAAAAACTCCCTAGAAAGGCAAAAAACCTAGAAGAAAACCTAGAGAGGAACCAGGCTATTGAGGGGTGGCCAGTCTGCTTCTGGCTGTGCCGGTGGAGATTATAAAGAACATGGCCAAGATGTTCAAGATGTTCATAAATGACCAGCATGGTCAACATAATAATTAATTCACAGTGGTGTCAAGGGTGCAACAGGTCAGCACCTCAGGAGTAAATGGCAGTGAATTTCATAGCCGATCAATTGAGAGTATCTCTTACCGCTCCTGCCTGTCTCTAGAGAGTTGACAACAGCAGGTCTGACAGGTAGCACGTCCGGTGAAACAGGTCAGGGTTCCATAAGCCGCAGGCAGAACAGTTGAAACTGGAGCAGCAGCACAGCCAGGTGGACTGGGGACAACAAGGAGTCATCATGCCAGGTAGTCCTGAGGCATGTCTAGGGCTCAGTCCCCCGAGAGAAGAATTAGAGAGAGCACACTTAAATTCACCACAGGACACTGGAGAAGTACTCCAGATATAACAGACTGACCTAACCCCCCGACAACAAACTACTGCAGCATAAATACTGGAGCTGAGACAGGAGAAGTCAGGAGACATAAGTACGTAATGAGACCTGCTCCCGACCCATGCAGGACGTCTAACTCAAAACGTCTGCTCAAAATGGTGCCTGAGGAAAGCCATCAGCATCAAGGACCACAGCCCCGAAGTGTTCACTCCCCTATCGTCGGGCAGACAGTATTGGAGTATGTCTGATATCAACAGGCTCCGAGACAGTTTCTTTCTACAAGCCATGAGACTGCTGAACGGGATGGACCACCTGCACTGACTCTACGCACACATGCACTCACACACAGATATCCACTCATACAACACAACTGCTGCTACCAGACTCTTATTATGAGTATTAAATACTGCACAATTTAAACACTTGCCCCCAAATCTCCCTTCAGCCTAAACCTGTGGAAATATTGGGCTATACATTGTGTTTTCCTGTATTAACTATTCTACTGAGCCTTTGACTTTGTATTCTTATATTTTATTATTTCTTATTGTTGCATTGTCGAGAAGGAACCTGCAAGTATGCGTTTAGTTGGACTGTGTATCCCGTACATACGAMTAATATAACTTGACTTCAGTAAGTATGCGGGCTTTGCGTGCATGTACTTCCATCTTGTGCACATGCCTTCGGTCATGCGCAAACGATGCATGCATACGAACTGAAGTCATCAGGTATTTACATGGTTTTGCACGTGCCAGGTGTTAATAGAAACTTCACTACCGGCGCTCTTAACAATAAACAATACTTTCCTGTTGATATTTTGTCTTGTATTTCGACCATCTGAAGGACCAACACCACAGACAACTGGTAGATTAAGTTCAAATGTAATTTTATTCAACATTCTGGCTGGTAAGGAACATTTACACTATTTTACAGTCATTTGTTTCAGGCTGTATATACCAATTGTTTAAATACAGCCTGATTAATCAAACTACTCTGCTTTATTCAACCTCCATTGGCTTCCTGTTCAATACAGGCCCTCAAGGGTGATGCACCTAAATACATATGCCAACGTATAGAGAACTATTCTCCTGCACGCACACTACGATTGTCAGACTCAAACAGGCTGGTCACACCAGCTACAAGCCTGTGCATCATGGGTGACCTACACATGTCAAGGAGGCAGCTTCAATTTCATTTTTTAAAACACAACTAAAGACCTACCTATTCGAGCTAGCTTTTTATGTTTTATGATGGTGTAGGCCGTCATTGTAAATAAGAATTTATTCTTAACTGACTTGCCTAGTTAAATAAAGGTTAAATAAATAAATACAAAATGAATTGCTTAATCTCTTGTTTTGTATTAGTAGGCAATGGTTTGATGTATTGTGATTTGTTTTCTGTACATCTTACTGTATTGTTGCTGAATTTTGTTTTCTAACAGTGCCTTCAAAAAGTACCCCACCTCCCCTTGACTTTTTCCACATTATGTTTTACAGCCTGAATTTAAAATGTATTACATTTAGATTTCGTCACTGATCTACACATAATACCCTATGTCACAGTGGAATTTTGTTTTTCGAAATGATTACAAATTAATAAAAAATGAAAAGCTGAAATGTCTTGTCAAGTATTCAACCCTGTTATTATGGCAAACCTAAATTATTTCAGGAGTAGAAATGTGCTTAATAAGTTGCATAGACTCAATCTGTGTACAATAATAGTGTTTAACTTGATTTTTCAATGACTACCCCATTGCTGTACCCCACACATACAATTATCTGTAAGGTCCCTCAGTCGAGCAGTGAATTTCAAGCACCGATTCAACTATAAAGACGAGGGAAGTTTTCCAATGGTTTCCAAAGAAGGGCACCTATTGGTAGGTGGGTAAAAAAATAGAAGCAGACATTGAATATCCCTTAAAGTATTTATTAATTACACTTTGGACAGTGTGTCACTACAAAGATACAGGCGCCCTTCCTAATTCGAGTTGCCAAAGAGGGAAAAAACGCTCAGGGATTTCACCATGAGGCCAATGGTGATTTTAAATCAGAGTTTAATGGCTGTGATAGGAGAAAACTGAAGATGGATCAACAACATTGTAGTTATTCCACAATACTAACAGAAATAACAGTGAAAAGGAAGCCTGTACAGAATATAAATAATCCAAAACATGCATCCTGTTTGCAATAAGGCACTAAAGTAATACTGCAAAAAAGTTGTATTCAGGACAGAAAGTTATGTACGGGGCAAATCAAACACATCACTAAGTACCACTCTTCATATTTTCAAGCATGGTGGTAGTTGCATCATTTTATGGGTTTTCTTGTCACCGGCAAGGACTAGGGAGTTTTTTAGGGTACAAAGAAACGGAATAGAGCTAAGCACAAGCAAAATCCTAGAGGAAAACCTGGTTCAGTCTATTCCACCAGACACTTGGAGATACCCTAGTCATGGACTGTTCTCTCTGCTACTKCACGGCAAGCGATACCGGAGCGCCAAGTCTAGGTCCAAAAGGCTTCTTAACAGCTTCTACCCCCAAGCCATAAGACTCCTGAACAGCTAATCAAAGGGCTACCCAGACCCCTCTTTTACGCTGCTGCTAATCTGTTTATTATCTATGCATAGTCACTTTAACTCTACCTACATGTACATATTACCTCGAATAACCGGTGCCCCCCGCACATTGACTCTGTACCGGTACCCCTTGTATATAGCCTCGCTATTGTTATTTTACTGCTGCTGTTGAATTATTTGTTACATTTATTTTCTATTTCTTATCTATTTTTTTTGTTCACTTTTTTTCTTAATAACTTCTTAGAAGCATGGTTGGTTAAGGGCTTATAAGTAAGCGTTGTATTCGGCGCATGTGACAAATAAAGTTTGAATTGATTTAAACAATGTTATGTAACTTTCAGCAGAACAATTACCTAAAACACAAGGCCTAATATAGACTGGCGTTACTTACCAAGACTATATTGACTGTTCTTGAGTGGCCTAGATACAGTTTTGACTTAAATCTGCCCTGGAAATCTATGGCAAGACTTAAATGGTAGTCTATCAGTGATCAACAACCGACTTGACAGAGCTTGAATATTTTTTTTAAATATTGTACAATCCAGGTGTGCAAAGATCTTCGATTTAGAAAGACTCACAGCTGTAATAGCTGCCAAAGGTTATTCTATCATGTATTGACTCGGGGTTGAATACTTATCTAATCAAGATATATCAAGATATATTTGTTTTATTTTCCATTGATAAAAAAATAAAAATAAACTTTTTCTTCAACTTTTACATTACAGAGTTTTTTGTGTAGATCGTTGACAAAAAAATGACAAATAAATACATTTTTATCCCACTTTGTAACACAACATTTTGAAAATGTCAAGGGGTGTGTATACTTGTTGATGTGCAATGAGCGTCGGAAATGCGCTTTACAAAATGAATTATTATTACTAGCTAGGTTTCCATCCAATTTGTGACAGATTTTCATGCAAATATTCTAAAATCTGCATAAAACAATATGTGCATTTTACCCACCAGAGATGTTTCCATCAAACTTAGTTTTGTGGCTAAAAGCCTGTGCATGATGACGTAGTGCACATGAAAATAACTTTTGCCGTCAAATTCCCATGTACAAGTAAAAAAAGACAAGTTCAATTTGTTTCAATCGCATTTTCAACTGATGGTTTTGTCACGAAAACCCTTATATAACAAATGTGCCCTCTCTGGTCTTGGTACATGCGCTCTAGCCAACAGCTCGCAGATACAGTGCGGGTAGGCTACCTATATTATGAGATTATTATGGATAAGAGCGACATTATTTGTATATATCAAACGGCAGCCAAGCATCGATCATCATGTCATCAGAATAAGACCCTCGATATTTATTCAAAAGGAGCATCAAGCTCATCATCACCTTGTGAATGTATTTAATCTGTAGCCTAATAAACTGCATGCTTTCCCGAGTCGTAGTGGGAAGACCACACGGCATGACTTCGATATGATGGTTATGATATCAATATTTGCACATTATATTTGCACACAAAAAGATCCCACCATGTTAAACGAACAAATTGTCTGTCGGCATTTTAAATTTGTACCAACATTTCATGTTTCCATCAGCCCGGTCATTACTTTTTTCATGTTAGGTAATTCATCCGCATTAAATGGTTGGATGGAAACGTGGTTGTTGTTATTAATTATTGCTTATACATAATTATTCCCAGAGATATATAAGGCCTAGCTTCATTTCAGCTAAASCTAGGGTATGGCAAAGTGGGTTGGGGGGGGGTTTATTATAAAGTTGAAGCTCATTTATTGTATTTCTACACTGTAAAAACTACAAATGCAAAAAAAAAAAAGATAATAAATTGACTCCAACCATTATCACATTGGCTGCTGTAACTTCATTCACCTCAGTCGATAGGGAACTTAACATTCTACAACACACGTCATATAGCAATTAGCTGCTATATGTTAACAGCAGTTAACTAGCCATCTTCTGCTATCTTCACCTCTGCACTGTTTTGAGAGAAGTTGCACTGTTCAATGCAGAGCTGCATCTATGCGCTGTCCTAAAGCCAGCCAGCCGGGCAAACAGCCTTCCTGCCATGCTCTGAGCCGTCTGCACGGTCCTGAAGCCAGCCGTGGGCCTCCTGGGTGACGCAGCGGTCTAAGGCACTGCAGTGCTAGAGGCGCCACTACAGGTCCGTGTTTGATCCCGGGCTGTGTCGCAGCCGGCCGCGACCGGGAGACCTATCAGGCGGCGCAGAATTGGCCCAGCGGCGTCCGGGTTAGGGGAGGGTTTGGCCGGCTGGGATGTCCTTGTCCCATCTCGCTCTAGCAACTCCTTGTGGCGGCCGGGCGCATGCACACTGATTTCGGTCGCCAGCTGTACGGAGGAGACGCATTGGTGCAGCTGGCTTCTGAGTTAAGCAAGCATTTGTCAAGAAGCAGTGCGGCTTGGCGGGGTCGTGTTTCGGAGGACGCATGGCTTTCGAYCTTCGCCTCTCCGGAGTCCGTACGGGAGTTGCAGCGATGGGACAAGACTGTATATTGGATATCACGAAATTGGGGAGAAAAGGGGTAAAAGTACCAAAAAGAAAAAGCAAGCCGAGATCTATCGCTCAGATTCTTTTCTTTAAAAATGTAATATTAACCTAATAAAAACAGTTCTGTAAGAATGAGGTTTGTGCAGTAGGCCTAATACATTATCACAGCATGTTGTCTATATACCTGGCCTGCCAATATTGTTCTTCTCAGACCATATTATATTTCAAAACTCAAGCTTTGATAACAAAATAGATCAGTTGGTGTAGCACTTGTGAGCCACAGCTGAGCATGAATTGAAATAATTCGCAAAWAAWTTGCTTTTCTATTTTACTGGACTGATGGTACCTGCATCTGATGGTCATGGTGCTTTCAAGACAACTGGGAACTCGACTGAGAACTGAGTTCCCAGTTGTCTTGAACGCACGTAAGTCTGAGTTGTATTGAACATGGCATTAGTCTCAGCAGAGGAAGGGAGAGAGCAGCAGTCCCTGCTCTCTCCTTTTTTGTATGGCTCCTATCACATCCGGCCGTGATTGGGAGTCCCATAGGGCGGCGCACAATTGGCACAGCGTCGTCCGGGTTTGGCCGGGGTAGGCCGTCATTGTAAATAAGAATTTGTTCTTAGCTGACTTGCCTAGTTAAATAAAGGTGAGACTGACCAGAGAGAGGGGATATCATCTTCCACCTAATGGCTAAACTTGAGTCGCACCTCATCTTCCTTCTGCACAAATTCCTGTTATTCCTATGACCAGAGAAAGTGAAATATTTATTAATATTAAAATAGACATGACGAGCCACTAATAATAATAAAAACGCAGGGTTATCGGATACACTTGGCTACTTATAGTAGTGTTTTATGTTTTGTAATAGTGTTGACARTGCTGAATAACCTTCGACATGAACTCGCTCATAGAAACAAATGCTCTTTGCTGTATTCACAGTCTCTCTCTGGTCATGATTTTAAAGTTATGAAATCTCACGTAGGCTTGTATCAAACTTTGCTGTGGCCAGGGTCGTGGAAGCCGTACGCGGTGTTGTGAGCTRTCCGATTGGCCAGCGCAGAAGGCACACTCGATTTAGCCACGGATCTGCCGGCTAGGCAGAGTTTGCCTTTTCAGACAAATGAAATGGTTGAAAATGGGAACACTTTGCCTACCCGTTGCGCAGGGCTTTTGAATCAAGTGCACCCACCGCCAACACCGCAAAAAATAAAAGGAGCGCAAGCCTTTATTTTGGACTTTTCTACAGAAATGTTTGTTGATCGACTAGGAATSCATTGAAGATCTACCAGTTGGTGACCACTGCGCTACACTCTATTTKTCTTTTAATCGGGATTGGAAGTATTTTGGTTGCCTGTTTTAAATTGTTGGTGTTGAGCTAGGGTATGGYGACTAACTTCATTGTAGCTAGGGAAACTATCAATAATGATATTTTCTTAAACTTGAGTTGTATGTAGGGTATCATCACTCTCTGCCATGTAATCCCTGTCCTTTTCACCAGATTCCCGCAGCCCAGACAGCTCCTCTGTGTCCTCCCCTCCCTCGGGCCAGCGCTCACCCCCTCTGACCCCCACAGCTGCCGCCATGACGTCTCTGCCGCCCTTCACCTCGGACATCAACAGCCCCATCAGCAGCATGGGCTCGCCCTTCTCTGTCATCAGCTCCTCTTTGGGGTCGCCAAGCCTGCCCGGGACACCCTCGGTGGGCTACGGCCCCATTWGCAGCCCCCAGGTGAGCCCTGAGTTCCAGACAGGTAGCTAACACTTCTATTCTACCACTCCTCTCCTTCTGCCTTACCTTTCATCCATCACCTCTCAGGGCCATTCAGAGATGGAAAGTTAGCGTTATGGGTCAATAAATGCTGCTTTACACTAGTGGCCTGTGAGAACCAAGTGTGACTTTATAGGCTGCAGTCAACGTGTGCGTCTCTGCCAGCATCATCAGCCTCTTTGGTGATTGGTTGAGAAGAATATCACTTGTTGAGGGCACTTTTATGGTAAATAAACCTTGGCTGCTATTTTATGGCCCCCAAAATTTGCTATATACTGTGATTTATGTTGTAGGGCAATGGTGATGGGGGAAAAATTGATAGTTACATATCGGGATATTATTTGTGACGATATATTGTATCGTTTTGGCAATATCGCTATATTATTTGTGCACTAGTTGGCTATACCTGCACCAAAACTCCAGTATTCCATATTTTTGTTTTCAGCACTTTAATTTCCATGACTGATCGTATTATCATGGCTCTGTCTTGTCTCTCTGCAGCAGAAATATGCTGAGCAATATGTTTGGAACATTGAATCGCAATAAAATCAAAGTATCTCATTTAAATTCGTATTGAATCGTGAGAATTGCAATACATGTCGTATCGACAGCTTAGCGTCGTGATAATATCGTGAGGTCCCTGGCAATTCCCAGCCCTGTAGGTCAAGTGAAATTGCGGAGAACTACCAAAGGCTAACGTGAAACAATACATATCTACACTGAACAAAAATATWAACGCAACATGCAACAATTTCAATCAGTCCATTGAAATAAATTAATTACGCCCTAATCTATGGGTTTCACATGACTGGGAATACAGATATGCGTCTKTTGGTCACAGATACCTTTAAAAAAGGTAGGGGCGTATATCAGAAAACCAGTCAGTATCTGGTGTGACCACCATTTGACTCATGCAGCGCGACATAGATTTGACCTTCGCRTAGATTTGATCAGGCTGTTTGTGGCCTGTGGGATGTTGTCCCACTCCTTCAATGGCTGTTGCGAAGTTGCAGGATATTGGTGGGAACTGGAACAAACTGTCRTACATGTCGATCCAAAGCTACCCAAACATGCTCAATGGGTCTGGTGAGTATGCAGGCCATGGAAAAACTGGRACATTTTCCGCTTYTAGGAATTGTGTACAGATCCTTGCGACATAGGGCCGTSCATTATCATGCTGCAACAGGAGGTGGGTAGGGATTAAAAATAAAATACAAATATAGGACAAAACACATCACGACAAGAGAGACACCACAACTCTACATAAAGAGAGACCTAAGACAACAACAGCATGGCAGCAACACATGACAACACAGCATGRTAGCAACACAACATGACAACAACATGGTAGAAACACAACATGGTAGCAGCACAAAACACGGTACAAACGTTATTGGGCACAGACAACAGCACAAAGGGCAAGAAGGTAGAGACAACAATCTGACAGTAAAATGCTCATCCAGAGGCGGCGCTCCTACTGGCCGGGGACTTTAATGCAGAAAAACTTACATCTGTTTTACCAAATTTCTATCAGCATGTTACTCCACACACAGAGACGCGTACAAAGCTCTCCCTCACCCTCCATTTGAAAATCTGACCATAATTCTATCCTCCTGATTCCGGCTTACACGCAAAAATTAAGGCAGGATGCACCAGTGACTCGATCAATAAAAAAGTGGTAAAATGATGGCATTGAGGAGTACACCACATCAGTCATTGGCTTCATCAATAAGTGCATCGATGACGTCCCCACCACAGTGACTGTACGTACATACCCCAACCAGAAGCCATGGATTATAGGCAACATCCGCACTGAGCTAAAGGCTAGAGCTTCCGCTTTCAAGGAGCGGGACTCTAACCCGGAAGCTGATAAGWAATCCCGTTATGCCCTCCGACAAACCATCAAACAGGCAAAGTGTCAATACAGGACTAAGATTGAATCGTACTACACTGGCTCCGACGCTCGTCGGATGTGGCAGGGCTTGCAAACCATTACAGACTACGAAGAGAAGCACAGCCGAGAGCTGCCCAGTGACACGAGYCTACCAGACGAGCTAAACTACTTCTATGCTCGCTTCGAGGCAAATAACACAGAARCATGCATGAGAGCACCAGCTGTTCCCGGGCACCTGTGTGATTGCGCTCTCCGCAGCCGATGTGAGTAAGATCTTTAAACAAGTCAACATTCACAAGGCCGCAGGGCCAGACGGATTACCAGGACGTGTAGTACGAGCATGCGCTGACCAACTGGCAAGTGTCTTCACTGACATTTTCAACCTCTTCCTGTCCGAGTCTGTAATACCAACATGTTTTAAGCAGACCACCATAGTCCCTGTGCCCAAGAACACTAAGATAACCTGCCTAAATGACTACCGACCCATAGCACTCACGTCTGTAGCCATGAAGTGCTTTGAAAGGCTGGTCATGGCTCACATCAACACCATTATCCCAGAAACCCTAGACCCACTCCAATTTGCATACCGCCCTAACAGCTCCACAGATGATGCAATCTGTATTGCACTCCACACTGCCCTTTCCCACCTGGACAAAGGAACACCTATGTGAGAATGCTATTCATTGACTACAGCTCAGCGTTCAACACCATAGTKCCCTCAAAGCTCATCGATAAGGGACTAAACATCTTCCTCTGCAACTGGATCCTGGACTTCCTGACGGGCCGCCCCACAGGCAGTAAGGGTAGGTAACAACACATCCGCCACGCTGATCCTCAACACAGGGGCCCCTCAGTGGTGCGTGCTCAGTCCCTTCCTGTACTCCCTGTTCACTCATATGACTACACGGCCAGGCACGACTCCAACACCATCATTAGATGACACAACAGTGATCACCAACAACAACGAGACAGCCTATAGGGAGGAGGTCCGAGACCTGGCCGTGTGGTGCCAGGACAACAACCTCTCCCTCAACGTGATCAAGACTAAGGAGATGATTGTGGACTACACGAAAAAGAGGACCGAGCACACCCCCATTCTCATCGACGGGGCTGTAGTGGAGCAGGTTGAGAGCTTCAAGTTCCTTGGTGTACACATCACCAACAAACTAACATGGTCCACGCACACCAAGACAGTCGTGAAGAGGGCACGACAAAACCTATTCCCCCTCAGGAGACTGAAAAGATTTGGCATGGGTCCTCAGATCCTCAAAAGGTTCTACAGCTGCACCATTGAGAGTATCCTGACTGGTTGCATCAACGCTTGGTATGGCAACTGCTCAGCCTCCGACCGCATGGCACTACAGAGGGTAGTGAGTAGAGCCCAGTACATCACTGGGGCCAAGCATCCTGCCATCCAGGACCTCTACCAGGTGGTGTCAGAGGAAGGCCCTAAAAATTGTCAGACTCCAGCCAACCCAGTCATAGACTAGGCAAGCGGTACCGGAGCGCCAAGTCTAGTTCCAAGAGGCTTCTAAGCAGCTTCTACCCCCAAGCCATAAGACTCCTGAACATCTAATCATTACGCCGCTGCTAATCTCTGTTATTATCTATGCATATTCACTTTAATAACTCTACCTACGTGTACATATTACCTCAATTACCTCGACTAACCGGTGCCCCCGCACATTGACTGTAACGGTACMCCTGTATATAGTCTCGCTATTGTTATTTTATTKCTGCTCTTTAACTACTTATTTTTATTTCTTATTCTCATTCATATTTTTTAAACTGCATTGTTGGTTAAGGGCTTGTAAGTAAGCATTTCACTGTAAGGTCTACACCTGTTGTATTCGGCGGTGACTAATAAGATTTGATTTGAACAATACATCACGCGAAGCAGCCACAACTTCAGTAAGAGTGTCCACGATTGAGTCTTTGAATGAAGAGATGGAGATAAAATTGTCCAGTTGGAGTGTTTGTTGCAGCTCGTTCCAGTCGCTAGCTGCAGCGAACTGAAAAGAGGAGCGACCCAGGGATGTGTGTGCTTTGGGGACCTTTAACAGAATGTGACTGGCAGAACGGGTGTTGTATGTGGAGGATGAGGGCTGCAGTAGGCATCTCAGATAGGGGGGAGTGAGGCCTAAGAGGATTTTATAAATAAGCATCAACCAGTGGGTCTTGAGACGGGTATACAGAGATGACCAATTTACAGAGGAGTATAGAGTGCAGTGATGTGTCCTATAAGGAGTATTGGTGGCAAATCTGATGGCCGAATGGTGCTGAGAAGGACAKTGTACCATCTAGCCATACTCCCAAGTACTTGTATGAGGTGACTAYCTCAAGCTCTATACCTTCAGAGGTCACACCTGTGGGGAGAGGGGCATTCTTCTTACCAAACCACATGACCTTTGTTTTGGAGGTGTTCAGAACAAGGTTAAGGGCGGAGAAAGCTTGTTGGACACTAAGATAGCTTTGTTGTAGAACGTTTAACACAAAATCCAGGCAGGGGCCAGCTGAGTATAAGACTGTATCATCTGCATATAAATGGATGAGAGAGCTTCCTACTGCCAGAGCTATGTTGTTGATGTAAATTGAGAAGAGTGTGGGGCCTAGGATCGAGCCTTGGGGTACACTCTTGGTGACAGGCAGTGGCTGAGACAGTAGATGTTCTGACTTTATACACTGCACTCTTTGAGAGAGGTAGTTTGTAAACCAGGCCAAAGACCCCTCAGAGACACCAGTACTCCTTAGCCGGCCCACAGGAATGGAATGCTCAACTGTATCAAAAGCTTTGGCCAAGTCAATAAAAATAGCAGCACAACATTGCTTAGAATGAAGGGCAATGGTGACACATCCATAACCTGAGCCCTCAGAGACACCAGTACTCCAGATTGCATACCAGAGAGAATACTATAGACATCAAGAAAGACAGTCAGTTGATTATTGACAAGTTTTTCCAACACTTTTGATAAACAGGGCAAATTAGAAGGTGAGCATTTTATTGTCCCCAGCACAAGGTGCACCTGTGTAATGATCATGCTGATTAATCAGCTTCTTGATTTTCCACACCTGTCAGGTTGATGGATTATCTTGGCAAAGGAGAAATGCTCACTAACAGGGATGTAAACAAATTTGTGCGCAACATTTTAGAGAAATACGTCTTTTGTGGTTATGGAGAATTTCTGGAATCTTTTATTTCAGCTCATGAAACATGTGACCAACACTTTACATGTTGCATTTTATATTTTTTGTTCAGTATAGATATTGTAATTCTTAAAAATCCAGGTAACAATTCAGTTTTTGTCTGCAAAATCAACCATGAAACAGCATTATCTGGGTCCTTTTTTAACATGTTGCCCCGCTCTTAATTGTATGGTAGAAGTAGGCTATTCGTCTCTCGGTCGTACACTTTGAACGTGTTCATACTTTTAAAACCTCCAAAAATATTAAATGAATTCAGTAATGATTCATTTCTGACATTTTAGATGAAGGGTGCCAGTGGATGAATCATTGGTTGCCCTCAAAATCACACATCAAAAGGTCAAACTCTCCCTGTCCTCCTGTRTATGTCTAGAAAATAGAGAACGTATTCTGCAATATTTCAATGAAAGATATACATAAAAAGCATAAATTCACATGCACAAAGTACAGTTTTTAAATCTACTTTGAATGTATGTGCATCTGTGAACATTGTAATTATTAMTTTTTTTCATCTAGGTACAATATTATTTGTCCAAGGGGCTCGCAGTGGCAACACTGTAGTGAATATCCAAACAAATTTGTTTTATTCCCTCTATCTTCTCTCATGTCAGATGGTCCTTCTCAGTGTTTTTTYCCCTCATATCCCTCCCTGGCATTTTCGCTTTCATTCTCCTCCCCTCATTTCACTTTTTCCCTCTGATTCTACTCAAACGTCCTCATGATTTAATCAGGCTATGAGGATGCCCTGAGACWTAACCTGCTTAAAACTTCTTATGRCTGAAGTCCCGTTAACGGGATCGATATGACAACAGCCAGTCGAAGTGCAGGGCGCCAAATTMAAAAAACAGAAATCTCATAATTAAAATTCCTCAGACATTCATGTGTCTTATATCATTTTAAAGGTAATCTTGTTGTTAATCCCACCAAAGTGTYCGATTTCAAATAGGCTTTTCAGCGAAAGCACTACAAACGATTATGTTAGTTCACCACAAAACCACAATAATCACAGCCATTTTTYCCAGCTAAAGATAGCTTCACAAAAGCCAGAATAGAGATAAAATTAATCACTAACTTCGATTATTTTACTCAGATGACACTCTAGGACTTCATGTTAAACAATATGCATGTTTTGTTTGATTAAATTCATATTTATATCAAAAAATCTGAGTTTACATTGAGGCGACTAGATTCACTAGTTGCAAAAACATCAAGTGACTTTGCATGCCACATCGTTTAAACAGAATACTCATCATAAATATAGATGATAATACATATATACACATGGAATTATAGATATACTCTCCTTAATGCAACCGCTGTGTCAGATTTAAAAAAAACTTTACGGAAATATAAACCATGCAATATCTGAGACGGAGCTCAGGTGATTAGCCAAATTAGCCCATCAGTTGGACTCAACAGAAACAGAAAATACATGATAAATGTTTCCTTACCTTTGAGGAATTCATCAGAATGCAGTCCTAGGAATCCCAGGTCACAATAAATGCTTGATTTGTTCGTTATGTCCGTTATTTATGTCAAATTAGCTACTTTCGAATTGTTTACCAAACCTAACCAAAGTCCTCAAAGCGCGACATATAAAGTGAACGAAATGTCCAAACGTTCCGTTACAGTCAGTAGAAACATGGCAAACGATGTACTGAATCAATCTTTAGAATGTAGTTAACATACATCTTGAATAACGTTCCAACCGGAGAACTACATCGACTTCAATTGAGAGATGGAACAGAGCTGCCTCTCACGTGAACGCGCGTGTTGAATGCATGGTCACCTCATGGCACCTCATACTAAATTCTGTCTCCTTCGACCCCCCTTCACATTAGAGTCATCAGACTTAGTTCTGTTGACTGCTGACATCTAGTGGAAGCCRTAGGAAGTGAAAACTCATCCATATGTCTCTGTATTTTGAATAAGAGCTTGGTTGAAAATATGGCACCCCCAGAAAAAATACAAACAGGAAGTGGAACTTCTCAGGTTTTTGCCTGCCATATGAGTTCTGTTAATCTCACAGACTTAATTCAAACAGTTTTAGAAACTTTAGAGTGTTTTCTATCCAATACTAATAATAATATGCATATATTAGCAACTGAGACTGAGGAGCTGGCCGTTTACAATGGRCACCTTTCATCCAAGCTACTCAATACTGCCCCTTCAGCCATAAGAAGTTAAGCTGGTGTTGGTGAGAAGTGCTCTGTAATCTCTACTGCATTGAGGGCGAGGGAGGCGAGGCCCAGATGCTCCTTTCTCAGCCGATGATGCCTGGGCATGCGAACAGGAAATTGAATGTTGCTTTAATACTGATCAATCAGCCCACTCAAAGAGAGAACTGGCAGTATGTATGTCATTGTTAAATGCATGAAGGTAAATTATGTTTTTTGATGACAACTCTRTATCGATGACTCCAAGTAATCGAACTAATGACTGATGTGCTGCCAGTAAGTCACACATAAGTGACTTTTCCTCCCACCCCCTTCAATTCAGTAGTTCCCCTCTCACTTCTGCCCCTATCCTCCTCCTTTCTCTCGGCCTCCAGATCAACTCCACAGTGTCCATGTCGGGACTGCACGCGGTCAGCAGCTCGGACGACGTGAAGCCTCCGTTCGGGCTGGGGGGCCACAGCCCAGGGGGCCCCATGCTCTCCCAGAAGCGCCTGTGTGCCATCTGCGGCGACCGCTCCTCCGGTGAGTCCCAAATCGGCCCCTAGACCCTATGCACTTGTGGTGGAGATCGGAGAGAAATTGAATGGTGTAAGTAATATGGCAAAAAATCCCACCCAGCCTGTGAGAAGACAAGTTGAACTGTTTACTCTTCCATCTTTAGGACAGGCTGGGGTGGGATTTTGATTTGGGATTGAGGGTCTGTGTCAGAGAGAGACGCACTTGTGGTGCGATATGCTTTGTTTATTAAAGGATTGTTCTGCCCGAAATTTGACAGGCGTTGAATGAAATTTAGTTAGGTGGTGTGTGTCGATTTTCTTTTCCCATGAATTTGGGATTGACACCCACAGATTTCTGCTGTGCATAGTGGGATCTACACAACAGATGGCATTGGCTACATGGACTTATACCACTTGAGGTATGGAAACATCAGATAACCCTTGATTTTGGGGTGAACTACTCCTTTCCTCTTCATAGAACATTTTTAAAAAGCTGCATAAAATAAAAAACCCAGCAGGGAATTGTTTTTCATATCTCCCTTGTCTGTGCGAAGCATTTACTCAGTTTGTTTACGAGTTCAGTTCTACTAAAACGGACCGAAACACTTCATGTACTTTCATTGCCATCACACCTGAAGAACTATGTGCTGTAGGCTTTGTGCCTGAATTATTGAAAGTTGTTTGTTACTGAAGTTACCTTCCCTCCTTTTTCTATCCCCCTCTTCCCTCTCTTTCTGTCATGTCTTTTTACATTCCTCTTTTTTGTCTTTCTCTCTTCCTCTTTGTTTCTCTCTCTCTCTCTCTCTCTCTCTCTCTCCCTCTCTCTCTATAGGTAAGCACTACGGAGTGTACAGCTGCGAAGGCTGCAAGGGTTTCTTCAAGCGCACGGTGCGCAAGGACCTGAGCTACACCTGCCGGGACAGCAAGGACTGCCTGGTGGACAAGCGCCAGCGCAACCGCTGCCAGTACTGCCGCTACCAGAAGTGCCTGGCCTGTGGCATGAAGAGGGAAGGTAGGGGTGCCTGGCAGTCTGCTGTCCTCAACTCGCGTTCAATATATCTTATTAAAGGGCAACGCTATCGCCAGGTAGGGTAAAGGCTTGACATGGAGGGAGAGACTGAGAGGGATGCAATGGGAGATCTAAAGAGYGAGACCGAGCAAGGGAGAGGAGAGGCTGATGAAAGCGGGAGGGAGAGCTAGGATCCTTATTGAAATTGGGTCTGACTTGCTACAGTAAGAAAGTAGAAAGAAGATTGATGGGACACCTTGTGTGTGGTCAGGTGTACCCTAACCGGAAAACCTCCACTCACCAACCGTCCTGCTGTAATAACATTGACATTGTTGACAAAAAGATTGTATAGCCTACTTGCTATGAAACTATTTCAAATATCTGTCTTAAATCCACTGAAATAATTTATGCATAATAAAGATGTCTAAGAGCCGTTAAGATTTTATTYGAATATTGTAATATACATTTCTAMGGGGAGAGTATTGATTGTACTCAAAGGRGATGGAAAGAGCGAGAAAAGGAGGTGGAGAGAGGGGGATGGAGAGCCTTGTAAACACTAACCCCTGTCCCCCTCTCTCCCCTCTTGTTTCCTCTCATTTTCTCTCCCTTCTTCTGTAGTGGTCCAAGATGAACGACAGAGATGTAAGGAGAAAAGAGGGAGGGAAGGAGTGATGTGGGAGTGTGTGAGAAACAATATTTTATGTTGTTTTGTTCTGATGGCCCATTTCTGTGTGAGGTACGTTGCAGAATGTATTGGTATGAAACGGGTCTGAAACTCAAATTTTCAGGCGCAAAGTAAGTCTTATGGCCCTGCTACACTATAGCCATCAGGCGTCGGGCATTGCCGTCAGCCGTTGAGGAAATGGTTCCTTTTAAATCAATGAAAGCTGCTTCACTGCCCGTGTTGCACTCACGTTGCATCACATCCAATGTCAGCGTCCAAGCYCAAGAATCGCAGAGGTTCAATACTTGACGCGCGCGTTCATTCTATCTTGTGATTTGGAGTAATGAGAAATAAAGTTGATTTTGGTTGCATATGGCCTCGACTATACACCACTGGTTATTGTACAAAGATTTATGAAGTCAAGAAGCTAATAAACTCAGCAAAAAAAGAAACGTCCCTTTTGCAGGACCCTGTCTTTCAAAGATAATTYGTAAAAATGCAAATAACTTCACAGATCTTCATTGCAAAGAGTTTAAACACTGTTTCCCATGCTTGTTCAATGAACCATTAACCGGTGGAACGGTCATTAAGACACTAATAGCTTACAGACGGTAGGCAATTAAGGTCACAGTTATGAAAACTTAGGACACTAAAGAGGCCTTTCTACTGACTCTGAAAAACACCAAAAGTAAGATGMCCATGGTCCCTGCTCATTTGTGTGAACATGCCTTAGGCATGCTGCAAGGAGGCATGAGGACTGCAGATATGGCCAGGGCAATAAATTGCCATGTCCGTACTGTCAGACGCCTAAGACAGCGCTACAGGGATACAGGACGGACAGCTGATCGTCCTGGTAGTGGCAGACCACGTGTAACAACGCCTGCACAGGATCGGTACATCCGAACATCACACCTGCAGGACAGGTACAGGATGGCAACAACAACTGCCYGAGTTACACCAGGAACGCACAATCCCTCCATCAGTGCTCAGACTGTCTTCAATAGGCTGAGAGAGGCTGGACTGAGGGCTTGTAGGCCTGTTGTAAGGCAGGTCCTCACCAGACATCACCGGCAACAACGTCGCCTATTGGCACAAACCCACCGTCGCTGGACCAGACAGGACTGGCAAAAAGTGCTCTTCACTGACGAGTYGCGGTTTTGTYTCACCAGGGGTGATGGTCGGATTCGCGTTTATCGTYGAAGGAATKAGMGTTACACYGAGGCCTRTACTCTGGAGYRRGATYGATTTGGAGGTGGAGGGTYCGTCATGGTCTGGGGCGATGTGTCACAGCATCATCGGACTGAGCTTGTTGTCACTGCAGGCAATCTCAACGCTGTGCGTTACAGGGAAGACATCCTCCTCCCTCATGTGGTACCCTTCCTGCAGGCTCATCCTGACATGACCCTCCAGGATGACAATGCCAACAGCCATACTGCTCGTTCTGTGCGTGATTTCGTGCAAGACAGGAATGTCAGTGTTCTGGCATGGCCAGTGAAGAGCCCGGATCTTTCATATTGAGCACGTCTGGGACCTGTTGGATCGGAGGGTGAGGACTAGGGCCATTCCGGGTAGCCTAGTGCTGCAGGGTAGCCTAGTGGTTAGAGCGTTGGACWAGTAACCGAAAGGTTGTAAGTTCAAATCCCCGAGCTGACAAGGTACAATCTGTCGTTCTGCCCTTGAACAGGCAATTTAGTACAACCACTAGCAACAATGTGCTTGTAGCAGGAAAAACATCACATTGACACAACGCTAATGGCAACGCAGYGCGACGCTTCTAGTGGGGCGGAAGTGTTAGTGTTGTCAGTATCACTGACATTGTGGATAATCGTATTGCAATCATATATTACTGTGGTGTCAGGGTCTGATTAACATATTTCCCTGCCTTCTCTGATAGTAGTGCACCGATGATTGGTATTGCTGTGCCAGTTTATGTGGTCTGGGGTGACTCCAAAGATATATATAACCTGTAATGTGCCATAGTGAGAAACCTTATTGTGGGTTGATTCTAATAGGAAAATCCTCTTGAGGGCTGATGGGAATCAGATATCAGTCTTGGGGCCACAAGAAAGCAGCTTGCGAGCCTGATGTGGCCCCCAGGCCTTGAGTTTGAGACCCCTGGTGTGAAAGGTAAAGAAAGCATTGTTGTTTGAACTAACTGGGAAATGTACATATCTGTGTATCTCGCTCTCTTTTTCTCTACCTGTCATTCTTTACTCTCTGCTTTACTTACATTCCTCTCTTTATCCACTTTTTTCTTGTTCTCTTTATTTTTTCCCTATTCCTCTTCCCTTTTTATTTCCCCTCCCTTATCTCTCACCTTTCTCTTTTTTTCTTCACTTTGCTTCCCGTTTGCTCTCCCCCCTCTCACTCTGCCTTTTCCTGCCCTTTCTTTCTCTTTTCACCATCCGTCCTACTCCCTCCCTTTCTTTCCCCTCTCACCCTCCCTCCCCTCCTGTGCCTTTCTCCTTCTCGCTCCCCCGACTCTCTTCCCCTCCGCCTCACTCTCCCGCTCCTTCCCTCGGCCCTTCCTGTGCCCTTGTAGCTGTACAGGAAGAGCGCCAGAGGAACAAGGAGCGGGAGAGTGAGGCGGAGTCGACCAGCGCCGTCAACGAGGAGATGCCCGTGGAAAAGATCCTGGAGGCCGAGATGGCCGTAGAGCAGAAGACCGAGGTGCATGCCGACGGGACCTCCGAGGGCAGCTCGGTAAATGTGTGTGTGTGTGTGTGTGTTTCTGTGTGTGACCCACCATCTGGCACTGCGATGCACACATACCAATTTCTCTTACTCCGTTCCTCACACTGTCTATTATTATTCCTAGACATGGGATTGTGCGACTGCACCAACAATTTATTGTGATACAGTAGATTCTGAGACCACAGACCCACTTAAAAAAAAAAAAAGGATCATAAGGCCTGTAGTCTCTATTTTGTACCCTATGTTGAAGCCAGTCTCTCTCCCTCTGTTTYTCTCTCCAGCCCAACGACCCGGTCACCAACATTTGCCAGGCTGCAGACAAGCAGCTGTTTACCCTGGTGGAGTGGGCCAAGAGGGTCCCCCACTTCTCTGAGCTGGCCCTGGACGACCAGGTCATCCTGCTACGCGCCGGTACGTTCAAAAAGCCTTCGCCTTTCATGTTCATTGCCACCAAATGGAAGAAAGCAAACTGAAGCAGGGAGGAATACCTGGACATATCCAATAAAACATTTGTTTTCCATTTAAAAAGTTTATTTCATGCACCCTAATGAGCACGGCCCTGCTCAGCTTTGACTTCATTAAAACACAGCCGTACACAGCCCTACATGGATAGGCTGATAACCCTGACTCTCCTCGTGGACTATCTTTTATAATACAGTTGCCTCACATTTTGACCAGMTACAATGCTATTTWACAGTAAACAAATTGACAACAGAYTTTCAGCACACTTATAGGGAAGGACGGCACATGCACGGCACTTACACAAATGACTGATGATTGGCTGAGAGAAATTGATGCTGATCAAATTGTGGGAGCTGTTTTGCTAGACTTCAGTGCAGCTTTTGACATTATTGATCATAGTTTGCTGCTGGATAAATGTATGTGTTATGGCTTTACACTCCCTGCTATATTGTGGATAAAGAGTTACCTGTCTAACAGAACAGAGGGTGCTCTTTAATGGAAGCCTMTCCAACATAATCCAGGCAGAATCAGGATTTCCCCATGGCAGCTGTCTAGGCCCCTTACTGGCCTTTAGTAAGGTTAGTGTCTTTGTATGCGGATGACTCAACACTTTACACGTCAGCTACTACAGTGAGGGAAATTACTGCAACACTTAACAAAGAGCTGCAGTCAGTTTCAGAATGGGTGGCAAGAAATAAGTCCGTCCTAAATATTTAAAAAACTAAAAGCGTTGTATTTGGGACAAATCATTCACTAAACCAATCAACTAAATCTTGTAAWTAATAATGATGAAATTGAGCAAGTCAAAACATGTTGATGCAACAGTAGCTAAGATGGGGAGAAGTCTGTCCATGATAAAGCGCTACTCTGCCTTCTTAACAACACTATAAACAAGGCAGGTCCTCAGAGTTGTGGACTCAGTCACATGACTTGGACTCGAGTCTGATTTGATGACTTGAGACTCAACTTGATAGAAAATAAAATAACTCGAGACTTGACTTGGAGCCTCAAGACTCGGGACTCAACTTTGACTGATGACTTGATATTATCTGGCCAGGTTTTGTAATGTTTTGTCACTCATTTTGTGGCACAGAGTCTCTGTGGATTACTCACGCAGCCAGAGACAGTAGTCGCCGCATCGCCCTTGTAAAAAAACATGTTGTTTAGTGTTTACAACAGATTGTTTAGTGAAATGCAAACTCTGCACTCTGATTACACCAGCATACTGTCAATCAACACAGGTTGGATGAGCTGGCGAGCAGATTGCTGATTTTYTGTACAGCTATAGGATCGGTGCAACGCAAACGTCAAATTATAGGGAGAGAGAATTGTCATAATAAATAAATATGCAACTTCAAAAATGTTTTGCCATCAATAATATTAACTGTTTACTTTGCAAGYTCCCCAGCAATGGGGCAACAATWACTAGCATAGGCGCAACAATTACTAGCATAGGCGCAACAATTACTAGCATAGGCCTATTGGTCTTTTAGTATGTGGGCCTAACAATTGCTTGAAATTGATCATTTACTTATGAAGCGTGCATTTGCCTTTTCTCTTGATGAAATGTTTCCTGTTGCTTTCACACTTTTAAATGCATAGGCCCTATGTGGTAAATGTACAGTGCCTTCGGAAAGAATTCAGACCCCTTGACTTTTAACACTTTTAACTACAAACATTTTGTTACGTTACGGCCTTATTCTAATATATTTTTTTTTAAATGGCCCTTATTAATTTACACACAATACCCCATAATGTCAAAGATAACTTTTTTTGTTGCTAAAATGTAAAAAAAAATATTTTAAAAAATGAAATATTATATTTACATGAGTATTCAGAGCCTTTACTCAGTACTTTGTTGAAGCACCTTTGGCAGCGATTACAGCATCAAGTCTTCTTAGGTATGACGCTACAAGCTTGGCACACCTGTTTTTGGGGAGTTTCTCCCATTCTTCTCTGCAGATCCTCTTAWGCTCTGTCAGGTTGGATGGGAAGCGTTGCTGTTCAGTTATTTTCAGGTCTCTCCAGAGATGTTCGATYGGGTTCAAGTCCAGCTCAGGCTGGGCCACTCAAGGACATTCAGAGACTTGTCCCGAAGCCACTCCTGCATTGTTTTGGCTGTGTGCTTAGGGTCGTTGTCCTGTTGGAAGGTGAACCTTCGTGCCCAGTCTGAGGTCCTGAGCTCTCTGGAGTAGGTTTTCATCAAGGATCTCTCTGTACTTTGCTCCGTTCATCTTTCCCTCAATCCTGACTAGTCGCCCAGTCCCTGCCGCTGAAAAACCTCCCCACAGCATGATGCTGCCACCACCATGCTTCCCGATTGCTCAGTTTGGCCGGGCGGCCAGTTCTAGGAAGAATCCTGGTGGTTCCAAACTTCTTCCATTTAAGAAGGATGGAGCCCGCTGTGTATTTGGGGACCTTCAATGCAGTAGACATTTTTTGGTACCCTTCCCCAGATCTGTGCCTCAACACTATCCTACGGACAATTCTTTTGACCTCATCCCTTGGTTTTTGCTCTGACATGCACTGTCAACTGTGGGGCCTTATATAGACAGGTGTGTGCCTTTCCAAATCATGTCCAATCAATTGAATTTACCACAGGTGGACTCCAATCAAGTTATAGAAACATCTCAAGGATGATCAATGGAAACAGGATGCACCTGAGCTCAATTTCGAGTCTCATAGCAAAGGGTCTGAATACTTATGTAAATAAGGTATTTCTTWATTTTTTTTAAATAACAACCTGTTTTCCCTTTGTCATTATTGTATTGTGGGGGTATTGTGTGTAGATTGCTGAGTTTTTATTTTTTATTTAATCCATTTTAGAATAAGGCTGTAACGTTTCAAAAGGTGGAAAAAGTCGGAATACTTTTGGAAGGCACCATATATTCCATTTAATAGTAAAGTCATTAATAGCGTTTCATCATTCCATCCCGTACCATTTATTGCAACACGTAGACATTTCTGTTTCATGTTTGATAGGCCTACAACACATTTTCATTTAGCCAACCATTTCTTACCCTGCTCTGAGTAGGCAGTGCACTTTATAGTGCGCATGAACGTTCGCAAGACTCATGAGGTAGAAGTTCTGTTTGTTTAATTAAATATAKGGTTTCCTTTGTTCAWATTTTCCGGGTCATGTCAGAGTTCGGTGTGTCTGTGTCCTATATTTCTGTCATTTCTGTTGTGTGCATAGAACGCACTGATTGTTCCATGTATGYGTGGGTTTGAAAAATTATTAAATCTGATTAAGACGATTGTAACAATTGATGTGAAAATTGCCTTTTACATTGTAGAATCAGTTGATTGGTTGTAATTGCCAGTTGGGTAATTGTTTGGTCCTGGGAGCCAAGTTCGTATATAAATGTAGGCCTACCTGTTTGAGCTCCTGATTCCATGTGGTTTCTCCAGGAGAGGCTGCACAGTCTTGCCCTCTACCTGTGTCTGTTAAGATAGAGCCGGTTAAGCCTGATACAGGGACCGAGGTTATTTCTTTTGGGCTATTKCCCGTGTATATTTKGTAAATCTACTTGTATATTTGGTATGATATGGYGCTTTCACCATTGGATCATCAAGACCTGTAAATAAATCTACACTCTGAGCAGTCAAACTGCCTTGCCTTCWGCTGATTTCATGCCTGCTACAAGTAGACAAAATAWTGAAAATGGCTKTCTRGTAGCCTCAATAAATAGACAAAGTTGTTGCTTGTATATATATATTTTTTACTTGACTTGAAAAACGTGACTCAACTTGATTTGCTCTTAGAATGCACGACTTGGACTTGACTCGAGTCTTGACTTGAGACTCACACCTTGTGACTTGAGACTTGCTCGGGACTCGAATAATAGTGACTTGGTCCCAACTCTGCAGGTCCTACGGGCCCTGGTTTTGTCGCACCTGGACTTACTGTCCAGTCGTGTGAGTAGCTGCTGCCTTGGCAGCAGCTTATGGGGATCCTTAATAAATAGATGGATGACCCGGTCTCTCTCTTCTCTCCAGGTTGGAACGAGCTGCTGATTGCCTCCTTCTCTCACCGCTCCATCAGCGTGAAAGATGGCATCCTACTGGCCACCGGCCTGCATGTGCACAGGAACAGCGCCCACAGCGCTGGCGTGGGAGCCATCTTCGACAGGTAACAGGCACACACACACACACACACATACACACACACACACACGTGCCATGGACCTCGGTGAAGCACATAGAAGCAACCTTTTGCATGTTCATTTTCAAAGAGAAGGTCGTATACTGCAGGGAGAAAGATTGAAAAAAGGTGCCTCTGAATGATTAAAGCATTCTTCATTGGTTTAAACAATAAATGTCTAGTGTTTTTGTAATGGCCGTTTGTTTTATTTGATCATACACGCCGTCATATATACACTGGCTGTCATAGTTATCCGTTGAAGCATTGAAATGGTGGCCAATTATGCCTGATGCAGTTTACTGTTCATTTAAATGTCCGTTTCTCTTTGGAGTCCAGATGATTTGTTGAAATGAGTTGAATCATTTTCCTGACTGAAGGGAGTATTCATCTATTCTGTTTTACATTGGCAGATGTCAGTATTTTATTCAGTAGCATGGCACCTGTCTTGAGTAAAATCCTGCGCTCATCGCAGCTCTCAAGGAACAGGCGTGCCCACCCCAACTCAGTAGGGTCGCCACATCACATGGTGTGAATTCATTGTTTATTACACAGTAACTACTTTATGAATAGTTCATAAGCCGCAAGACTCCCAATTCCCACAGGAATTTAAGCATATCTTGGATTAACCGGTCGCAGGCTTTTGTTTCAGATTCATCACAATCTAGACATCCTTGTGGTCCAGTGAATGTTTTTTTTAATTTTTATTGACATTTCTCAATTCTCATGTTTTTATCCTCACTTCTCTTTTTTTGTTTGATTCATACAATATTATTTTCTTTGCATTCTTTTATGATTTATGCCAAATCGGTTGAATTTACATGATTAAACAGCCCTGATCATATTACTGCATTGTTCCTTTGATGCCTATTTATTACGCTCTTCGATTTTCCTATTCTTCTGTTCTACTGTCATTGGCTCATGCTAATACACATAACCCTTTTTGTGCTGATTTGGATAAACCAGTTACATTTATAATTTTTTAAATGATGCGTACTTACCAAGGAAGTTGTATATGATAATTATCGAGGGTACAATGAATGAACACTACAGTAGTTAAGTTAAGCAGAGGTCTTGGGTAATACTGCATAGAACTATTTATCTTGTTTCAATCTGACCCAATATGAACGTTTTCTCCTCTAGATCTTGTCTCTGCTCAAACGTCTCAGATCTATTTGTTGCTGTGTTACATTGTCATATCTTTTGTATTTTTGTCATTCCTCATGCTTTACTTCCTGTAGTTTTGGTGCTTTACTTCCTGTAGTTTTAGTGCCTTACTTCCTTTAGTTTTAGTGCTATCTAAAACCTTTTCATCAGGTCAAGTCTCCATCAACAAGAGCCTGTAGCCTGTTACTCCCATAAGTGGAACTGGGCACCAAAATGCACTGCAGAGTCTAACTTACCTGTTCCTCTGGGCCCAAACCAACACAGGGGGGACAATGTAATAACATTGTAACTGTGTAATAACATTGTAATAACACATTGTAATTGCATACACAGGGAGAGTGCGCACAATGCAGAGGTTGGGGCCATATTTGACAGGTAATGACATCACTACACACCCACCTTCCCCTATCAACAACGAACAAAACAAATAACGCCACCCCCCCAAAAAAAATAATCTTGGCCCAGTTGTTGAGAATGAGCGAATCTGGCAAAGAAAGTGCTGTAATATGCCCAGGAATAAAAGCGGGTCGTGTGTATCTTGTCCACACGTGTTTCAGTGAGTGTTGTGTTCTGTTTCTCCTCTTTTCTGTCGGACCTTAGGCTCGACTGGTCGCTGGCGCAGTGTCGACAAAACACAGGCTGCTTACTTTCCTCCCTTTTGTGTTCTTTACATTACCCAACATTATTGCGATGTGCCGTAGTCTATAAATACGTGGTGGTTTGGGCTATTGCTTTGTTGCAATTTCTATCATTTATAAGGTTATGTGTAGATTGTGTGTAAAGTGTAAATACAAAGTGTAAAGAGGATGTAAGACTTGTATCCCAGCCCCCCTGCCCTTGTTAATTTCTCTATATAACTGCTGCATCGTTGAGTGGAACTGTGGTGAACGCTAGAGAAGATGCTAACCCATCTCCTCCCGCTCTCTCGTCCCTCTGTCACACCTCCTTCTCCTCGACCCCGGTTGTAGAGTTCTCACTGAGCTGGTCAGTAAGATGAGAGACATGCAGATGGACAAGACCGAGCTCGGGTGCCTCCGAGCCATCATCCTCTTCAACCCAGGTAATTATTTCAGCTCGAATAATAATTTGAGACAAGATAAGCCATTTCGTCCCAAATATAGCATGATGTCAGGAAGAATCACACGTTAATTAATCTCAGTGCTATAATGCCGGTGTTTGTTCCTGCGTTCAGATGCCAAGGGCCTTTCCAGCTCCAGTGAAGTGGAATTGCTGAGGGAGAAGGTGTACGCATCGCTGGAGTCCTATTGTAAACAGAGATACCCCGACCAGCAGGGCAGGTACAAGAGAAACACACAGACATACTATAGCACTTACACACAATACTCCCACGTCACCGCCATGATTGACCTCACTCGTTCTCCCCCATCGCCCCAGGTTCGCTAAGCTCCTCCTCCGGCTGCCAGCGCTACGCTCCATTGGCCTGAAGTGCCTGGAGCACCTGTTCTTCTTCAAGCTGATTGGCGACACCCCTATCGACACGTTCCTCATGGAGATGCTGGAGGCGCCCCACCAGCTGACCTAGGAACCAGGTTCTGCTCTGGTCCATCAGGGGTTCTAGTTCTGGCACCCTGGTTCTGGGACTTCACCATGTCTGCTGGTTTTGACGTCCCGCTCACACAAACCCCACCAACCTTCTTCACTCATTAAATCCCCCCAAGCTGATACAGCTCCAAAAGACCATATGCTGTCAAAAACAAACACTTTTTCACAGTAGTGGTTAAGACACATGGATATATCTCATTTTTAACCATATATACAAGTTTTATCATGAGTTAGCTATCAGTTTGTAGCCTTCAGCTTTGAGTGTAAACGCTTCTGCGATATCCGGTAGACCTCTCAGCTTCTTGTGGGGTTCGTAGGTTATTCAGATACATTGCTGCACGCATAGATATGACGAGTGGCTTACTCTGTCTTTGGTTTTACTCTTGGGTTTACCCCAAACCCGTCATAATCAGGTGCGTAATATTTCAATCAAGTCTCCCAACTTTTCCAGCTTCTATTGGTCGGGACACAACCAACGGAGGCAGACGCGCCCCTCTCAGTTCACCAATCCGAATGTGATTTGAATACGATGCTTTATTCACGCTGAAATGCGCTGAATTTGTTTTGAAGTACTGTACTCATAAAAGGAGACATTTTTAAGGCATTGAAATCCAAGGAGGGGGCACTTTGATTGGCCCTTCTTAAAGCTCACACCAGGCTTTCAAAGAAAGAAGGTGACTTATAGGATGTTTTCTTTTGTTTCTTTGTGGCGTTTGGTCTTCAAGTCCCAACAAGGGCCATTGGGCACAGAAAGTGCAACCTTGTTCAAGAGCACTGCGCTCATTGGTGCTGTTGTAGATCTTTCTTTTGTTTCATACCCTATCCTTGCTAATGGTCATTTTTGCACTCTGTGAAACGTTACTGTGTAAGTAAACATTTAGCAGAAACCCTTCTGCCCATCTTTAAGAAACTGGGGGGCGACCACAACACACACGTCATCGAATGAACCTCTGCCCATCTTTCATCATATGTCTTCTTAAGAACCAATATGTTAATGAGGGTGCTTCGTTCTGTGAAATGGCCGTCCGTTCTAAGAAAGCCAGGATATCATTGGATATCTTGTTCTATTGGCTTACAATACCCCTACAAACCCCCCTTCTGAATCCTCCGCTTGTTTCTTTCCTTGCTTGCAGCCTCTTTCCGTTAACTTTTTACCACCTGTAAATAAGATGACACATCTACTCCTTCACTAGAGTACGATTGGGTAATCCCAATCTATGCATACAGTAGGGAAGACACAGGCGTTAGCGAGCATATTAATACCCACACACAACAAAAAGTATGTACCGATAGCACGAGCTACAGCTATTTTACACATTCAACATGTACTGTAAAAAAAACTTTAAGGGTTTTACCAATAGACTGGATTTTAAGCTTGAAAAACCCACCTAATTGTCACTGACTAGTAGGTTGCTAGTAGTTGTACTAGTAGTTGTGATGGTATTCTTTCGGGCCACTGTCGGCAGTGTCACGGGCAGGGCGATAGACCCTGCCCCCTTAGGCTGACCAGCTTCAGACGATACTTCCTGTTTAGCAGGCTTCAGCGGATGTAATGTGTGGTCTGCTTACACAAAGCTATGCACCAGGGGCTGATTCAGCTCCCCATAACAGAAATGGATGTCAACACATTAGATACAAACTATGAACAGAAATATAAAAAGAGCATCATTACACACAACGTAAGCAGTATCGGTGGATGCATAATGAATGAGACCATATACAGTGGCTTGCGAAAGTAGTCACCCCCCTTGGCATTTKTCCTATTTTGTTGCCTTACAACCTGGAATTAAAATTGATTTTTGGGGGGTTTGTATCATTTGATTTACACAACATGCCTACCACTTTGAAGATTAAAATATTTTTTCTAGTGAAACAAACAAGAAATAAGACAAAAAAACAGAACTGTTGAGCGTGCATAACTGTTCACCCCCCCCAAAGTCAATACTTTGTAAAGCCACCTTTTGCAGCAATTACAGCTGCAAGTCTCTTGGKGTATGTCTCTATAAGTTTGGCACATCTAGCCCCTGGGATTTTTGCCCATTCTTCAAGGCAAAACTGCTCCAGCTCCTTCAAGTTGGATGGGTTCAGCTGGTGTACAGCACTATTTAAGTCATACCACAGATTCTCTATTGGACTGAGGTCTTGGGCTTTGACTAGGCCATTCCAAGACATTTAAATGTTTCCCCTTAAACCACTCAAGTGTTCCTTTAGCATTATGCTTCGGGTCATTGCCCTGCTGGAAGGTGAACCTCTATCCCAGTCTCAAATCTCTGAAAGACTGAATCAAATCAAATGTATTTATATGGCCCTTCTTACATCAGCTGATATCTCAAAGTGCTGTACAGAAACCCAGCCTAAAACCCCAAACAGCAAGCAATGCAGGTGTAGAAGCACGGTGGCTAGGAAAAACTCCCTAGAAAGGCCAAAACCTAGGAAGAAACCTAGAGGAACCAGGCTATGAGGGGGGTGGCCAGTCCTCTTCTGRCTGTGCCGGGTGGAGATTATAACAGAACATGGCCAAGATGTTCAAATGTTCATAAATGACCAGCATGGTCAAATAATAATAATCACAGTAGTTGTCGAGGGTGCAACAAGTCAGCACCTCAGGAGTAAATGTCAGTTGGCTTTTCATAGTCGATCATTAAGAGTATCTCTACCGCTCCTGGGGTCTCTAGAGAGTTGAAAACAGCAGGTCTGGGACAGGTAGCACGTCCGGTGAACAGGTCAGGGTTCCATAGCCGCAGACAGAACAGTTGAAACTGGAGCAGCAGCACGGTCAGGTGGACTGGGGACAGCAAGGAGTCATCATGCCAGGTAGTCCTGAGGCATGGTCCTAGGGCTCAGGTCCTCCGAGAGAGAGAAAGAAAGAGAGAAGAGAGAGCACACTTAAATTCACACAGGACACCGGATAAGACAGGAGAAGTACTCCAGATATAACAAACTGACCCTAGCCCCCGACACATAAACTACTGCAGCATAAATACTGGAGGCTGAGACAGGAGGGGTCAGGAGACACTGTGGCCCCATCCGATGATACCCCCGGACAGGGCCAAACAGGAAGGATATAACCCCACCCACTTTGCCAAAGCACAGCCCCCATACCACTAGAGGGATATCTTCAACCACCAACTTACCATCCTGAGACAAGGCCGAGTACAGCCCACAAAGAAACAGGAACAGGTTTCCCTCAAGAATTTCCCTGTATTTAGCGCTACCCATCATTCCTTCAATTCTGACCAGTTGATGCTGCCACCATGGGGATGGTGTACTCAGGTCCCTGATCTGTTTGGAGAGCTCTTTGGTCTTCATGGTACCGCTTGCTTGGTGGTACCCCTTGCTTAGTGGTGTTGCAGACTCTGGGGCCTTTCAGAACAGGTGTATATATATTGAGATCATGTGACACTTAGATTGCACACAGGTGGACTTTATTGAACTAATTATGTGTCTTATGAAGGTAATTGGTTGCACCAGATCTTATTTAGGGGCTTCATARCAAAGGGGGTGTATACATATGCACCCACCACTTTTCCGTTTATAATTTTTTGAAACAAGTAATYTTTTTTCATTTCACTTCACCAATTTGGACTATTTTGTGTATGTCCATTACATGAAATTAAATTACAGGTTGTAATGCAACAAAATAGAAAAAACGCCAAGGGGAATGAATACTTTTGCAAGGCACTGTAGGTATCCCTTTCCATATTGTGGCCATAAAAAGATTTAGATGGGTGATTTCTGAAGTGTATTTAGAGATTGGTATTATTTACCATTCAGAAATGATGATGAAGAATAGAAGTTGCTGTATCACCTTACTGGACAGTAGTTCAGCTGTCCTAAACTGGGTGCTACTCATATGGTCTTACAATTATAGACATGCTTGTTTACACCAGAGGAGGCTGGTGGGAGGAGCTATAGGAGGATGGGCTTATTGTAATGGCTGCAACAGAATAAATGGAACGGAGTAAAGCATATTTGGTACCATTCCATGAATTCCATTCCAGCCATTGCAATGAGCCTGTCCTCCTATAGCACCTCCCACCAGCCTCCTCTGGTTTACACCAACGCAGACACAGTACAAACACAAGGCTAAGAGTGTGCAAGTACACACACACTTCACCTTTTTTGGTCTTGAAACCGATGGCTACTTAAAATTGGATTCCCACTCAGCTGTACTCTTTTCAGCCGATCCCCTAGATTTACTTGCTGTCAGCCCTTTCTGGTGAGAGGAACACCTCCCCCATGTAATATATGGATATGGAGGATTATACCTGTGTGTCCTACTCCAAGCCTGTGAACAAGCAATAGGAGCACTGTAGACTATTTACATACCTGTTGGTTTATGCATGTCTATACATGTGAAAATGCTCTGTTCCTCAGTGTCCAGATTGTGAATGTACAGAGGAGAGGTGCGGTTGCTTGTTGACGCACCACGGTTTCAGAGTGGAACCTCAGGGTAGACTATCTTATGTGTGCATCCCCAGTGTGAACCATGATCTGGTCACACCTCCACGATGCTGGCAACAGCCCTTTCTGCAATTCCCTCATGTTTTTATGGAGCTTCCTCAGTTTAATGTGATCTCCCATTTCTTTAACACTAGAAAGTCCTGGCCTCGAGGGACCAAACGAGTCATTTTGACTCCAACATTCTAAGTCTAACAAGTACATTTCATATATGCTATCGGATAAATAATATTTTGGTTGTGTTTATGGATGTCTTGTGTAACATCAGAATACGAAAAAATTATAATTTCAAAGAACAAAATACAATTTTCGTTAGTTTATGTTACTGTAGGCTATCTGTTGCCTAATGTTCAAGTGTGGAGCTCATGGAACAGTGGTTATTATTGGGAAATGTGATATTTTGAAATGGAGCTAATTCTGGATACTATATCGAAAACAAAATGCCTGTGTGACTCTGTAGGAGGATTTGAAAAAGTCACTTTTTGGCACTCTGAAAAAGACATGTCCTTTTAAAACTGCGTATAACACACATTCTGTTTGTGATATTGAAATGATAAAATATGTGTGTTAAACAGACTTATTTAGGAAAAGTCAAGGACAGACTTTAAAATTGGCAGAGATATTTCAATTTAAAATTCATATTAAGTCAAAATTACTCACTTGCCTCTTCTAGTGCTAAAACAGTGCATTTAAAGTGAATCCCTTGCTATGCTGTGTTTTATCCTATAAAATGCAGTTTTGCTATGAGCAGAGATTATTTAGTACAGTATACATATAACAGCTCTATGCAAATTATACAGGTTTTATAAGCTAAGCATTTTCAAGTTGTTCAGGCAGACAGTTTATCAGAAGATGGTCCAAGTAATTTTTTTTWTTTTTTATGTATTCTGATATGTCACTGTGTTGATATGTAGCTATGTTGATATGTCATGATGTTGACTGCATACAATGAAGCCTTGTTCTGGTTATACCAGCAAGCTCGGGTCTGCTGCAGCATGGAGAGAGGTTTTCAACAAAACAACAAGATGCACAGAATAGCAAGGCGCAAGCGAAGSGGTGTAAATTGGCAAACACGTTCTTCCTCTTCCCTTGCCAACGGAGTGCAATGGCCATTTGGTATTACTTGATGGCAGTGCGGCTGCGGTCGTCGCCCTTGGAGACAGACCGCCGGCGTGCGGCCCAAAGATGCGTGTCCTTCGTGACCGCGTGCACTCAAGGCAGACGCCTGGACCTTTGATTACGTTCAGTATCTCCAACTTACTTTTGAAATCACTTGCTTTAAATAAATAAAAAATGCTTCTTTATTAAAACTGGGGCTGTGAAGCTGTCATGTATTGGTATGTAGCGGGGCGCAATACTTATTTACATAGACACCCTGGAGCAAAGGCCCTCTGCAATGATCTAAACACCCCATGCGGTTGGCTGGTTTGCGCCACCCATGTGATGATGCAACACTGCCAAACAGGTGCGAAGGCCAGTGTTGATGCTGTGCCATGCTGAGGGGTGTGCTTTGTCACTAAAGGCCCCTTATAAGAAGGGTGTCACAGCAAGGGGGGAGGGCCAGTGGCCCCTATGGTGCTAATGCTATACATTGGTGCTTTTTTTAAGGGTCAACCTTGCTTTGATTGCCAAGAGGGCAGAGTTACAAGCTAGGAACGTGCACAGATCATTCTGCTTTTTGGATCACGGTTCTATCTTCCATGTCCAGCGCAAACAGGAGTGTTTACGTCGAAAGATATGTGTTGGGACACTGCAGCAAACCTTGGCTTCGGCTGAGAAAAAAAGTGGAGCCAATGCATGGACTCCAAAGGTGCGCGCTGAAATCACGCCTCTGGATAGTGTCCCATTACATGGAATGAACTTGAGGGGAGGGCCAACTCAACATGGTAGACGCCACTCTTTATAGGAGGGAGGTCGTGCTCTCCAGTTGAAAGAATGCTTTCAAAGTTGGAGAGGTGTTTAGGGTGGGGCACTTTGACTTGATCAGATGATGATTTGTTGATCAAGAAAAGCTGTTTTCTTTTTAATTAGATCTAGAGATGTCCTGTCATTGACTCCCACCACAATACACTGCTTCTTTGTCTGTGTTTGACTCTTTCCCATGACCACGCTGTTCATCTTTCTGTATTCAGGAGTATTAAACAAATGCAAAAACTTCATCACCTGGGTTTCCTTTTTCTCATGTTAATTCTTTGTCTAGTTTTTATCTCTGACTCCAGCATACATGTGCAAAYTATAGACTTTTGTGTGTTTTGGGGATGGAAAGCAACAACAACAAATTGTCATTCGGAATCTGTTTCTGTTTGTTGTATCATTTCCAAGTAAAGGTTTTAATACTGTACCATGCTTTTCAGTGCATGTTTCAAAAGAAGCATTCAAAGAACAATGTGGAACATTTGACTTGTTGGAAGCTTGACAACCATGTACTATTAGACTACATTTTTATTGTATTTAGATAAATTATACATTCTGATCTTCTGAGTTGATATAAATCAGTGTAAGCATTTTCCCCAACCTTCATACATAAAACAACTTGTTGTCCAATAAATGTAATGTCCCGATTGGCCTTTTGTATTCCCCATGCCAAGAAATCGGATGGTATGGTCCTCAGTCCAGCAGGACCCCCGGGCCTCGAGTGCCCAGTGGCGCTGTAGTTTAGCCATGAATCCACCAGAGGGAGCGCCGACCTGTGTCCTTTCTACCCCGGCCTGCTGTAACAAACTGCCCAGCCGCGGAAAGTGTGTCCGTCCTTCTCTCATCGCTGTTTGGCATGACCGCTTCTCTGTACAGGTTTATTTTTTGTTCTCTCCCCCCGCCCCTTTCTCCTCCCTCAATTTTGACTCATTGGTTTAAATTTCTTCTCGGTCAACAATTGTTTGCCTTTCCCCTCAAAATTACAAAACACTTCTAAAACGATATGCACAATTAACCCGAGGATTTGGGCCCATTGACAGTACATTTCGAGTCGGTAAAATGCCAACATATATCACAGGCCACGTCAATAGCCTAAATAGCAGACTATACAATATAATTGAAAACAAGTCCTCGGACTATACAACTTTCTATAGCACATTTTCAGTAATGGTCCCCATTTATTGAGGCTACAGTCCCACAGATGTATCTACCGTGTTACAATTGAATTCCCCATTATTTTTTAAATAGTTTCAAACATGTCTGTTCAAAGTGACGTTTTGCAGGTTTGGTCAGCGTAAAGTAGCCTTGTGGCAAATGGCGGTATGCTAGTCTAAACGTCTTAGTCAATAACTGTCACGCAGCAGCTATGACTGAAATTGAAAAGGCATTTTGCTATGTACTCGCGTTATTTCGGCACCATACCGAGTCAAACACGCAATACAAAGTCCAACTTTATTGTGATTCGTGGCATTTGACTGAAGTGGAGCCTGTCCTCATTTAGTAGTAGGTCTACTCAGGAAGCTGCGTCTGTTGTTCCAATTGTGTCCGGCAGAGGAGCACGTACAATTTATTTTTTTATTTTATTTATCCGTTATTTTACCAGGTAAGTTGACTGAGAACACGTTCTCATTTGCAGCAACGACCTGGGGAATAGTTACAGGGAGAGGAGGGGGATGAATGAGCCAATTGTAAACTGGGGATTATTAGGTGACCGTTGATGGTTGAGGGCCAGATTGGGAATTTAGCCAGGACACCGGGGTTAACACCCCTACTCTTACGATAAGTGCCATGGGATCTTTAATGACCTCAGAGAGTCAGGACACCCGTTTTAACGTCCCATCCGAAAGACGGCACCCTACACAGAGCAGTGTCCCCAATCACTGCCCTGGGGCATTGGGATCTTTGTTTAGACCAGAGGAAAGAGTGCCTCCTACTGGCCCTCCAACACCACTTCCAGCAGCATCTGGTCTCCCATCCAGGGCCTGACCAGGACCAACCCTGCTTAGCTTCAGAAGCAAGCCAGCAGTGGTATGCAGGATGGTACAATAAATAACCTCTGACACAGAGACATGATGATTGATGTCAAGCAGTGGTTCAATGTATTCTAGGCCTATGTATGGACCCCCATGTACAGTTGAAGTTGGAAGTTTACATACACTTAAGTTGGAGTCATTAAAACTCGTTTTTCAAACACTCCACAAATTTCTTGTTAACAAACTATAGTTTTGGCAAGTCGTTAGGACATCTACTTTGTGCATGACAAGTAATTTTTCCTAAAATTGTTTACAGACAGATTATTTAATTTATAATTCACTGTATCACAATTCCAGTGGGTCAGAAGTTTACATACACTAAGTTGACTGTGCCTTTAAACAGGCTTGGAAAATTCCAGAAAATTATGTCATGGCTTTAGAAGCTTCTGATAGAGTAATTGACATAATTTAAGTCAATAGGAGTGTACCTGTGGATGTATTTCAAGGCCTACCTTCAAACTCAGTGCCTCTTTGGGAAAATCTAAAGAAATCAGCCAAGACCTCAGAAAAAAAATTGTAGACCGCCACAAGTCTGGTTCATTCTTGGGAGCAATTTCCAAACGCCTGAAGGTACCACGTTCATCTGTACAAACAATAGTACGCAAGTATAAAGACCATGGGACCACGCAGCCATCATACCGCTCAGGAAGGAGACGCGTTCTGTCTCCTAGAGATGAACGTACTTTGGTGTGAAAGGTGCAAATCAATCCCAGAACAACAGCAAATGACCTTATGAAGATGCTGGAGGAAACAGGTACAAAAGTATGTATATCCACAGTAAAACGAGTCCTATATCGACATAACCTGAAAGGCCACTCAGCAAGGAGGAGCCACCGCCTCCAAAACCACCATAAAAAATCCAGACTACGGTTTGCAACTGCACATGGGCAAAGATCGTACTTTCTAGAGAAATGTCCTCTGGTCTGATGAACAAAAATAGAACTGTTTGGCCATAATGACCATCGTTATGTTTGGAGGAAAAGGGGGAGGCTTGCAAGCCGAAGAACACCATCCCAACCGTGAAGCACGGGGATGGCAGCATCATGTTGTGGGGGTGCTTGCTGCAGGAGGGACTGGTGCACTTCACAAAATAGATGGCATCATGAGGTGGGAAAATGATGTGGATATATTGAAAGCAACATCTCAAGACATCAGTCAGGAAGTTAAAGCTTGGTCGCACAATGGTCTTCCAAATGGACAATGACCCAAGCAACCTTCCAAAGTTGTGGCAAAATGGCTAAAGGACAACAAAGTCAAGGTATTGGAGTGGCCATCACAAAGCCCTGACTTCAATCCTATAAAAAAGTTGTGGGCAAGAAGTGAAAAAGTGTGTGTGAGCAAGGAGGCCTACAAACCTGACTCAGTTACACCAGCTCTGTCAGGAGGAATGGGCCAAAATTCACCCAACTTATCATGGGAAGCTGTAAGAGCTACACCGAAACATTTGACCCAAGTTAAACCATTTGAAGCAATGCTACCAAATACTAATTGAGTGTATAAACTTCTGTCCCACTGGGAATGTGATGAAAGAAATAAAAGCTGAAATAAATAATTCTCTCTTACATTATTCTGACATTTCACATTCTTAAAATAAAGTGGTGATCCTAACTGACCTAAGACAGAGAATTTTTACTAGGATTAAATGTCAGGAATTGTGAAAAACTGAGTTTAAATGTATTTGGCTGAGGTGTATGTAAACTTCTGACTTCAACTGTATCTTTGAGTCATATTTAGTAACGTTTTGAATGCATCGGCTGAAATTCTTGAATTAAGGGAATATATACAACCTGTTAAGGCCAGTGAATCATTCTTCAGAATCTGCAGTGGCTGGTTTTTCACACTACCTTGCTCTCAGCTGCACACACTGTGGAGGCCTCTCTTGCAAATGGCTTCTTAACCTCTCTCAGGTTATTTTTAACACTTTTCCTTTCCAACTCCCAGTCCCTCCCCAATCCTGTTCCTCTCCTCCCACTCCTCTCCATCTCTCCTCCTTGTCCATTTCCCTATGTGTTAAGGGTGGCATAATGGGCCTTCATGGAGGGACGGAATTCCACATTCTTTTTAAACTCTCATGCCTCAAATGTTTGATTACTCTAAATTAATATTATTGCTGAGTTTTGAGAACTAAGCAATTTGTTTGAAGTCGTATGCCAGCATTTTGGTGGGCAATGTGTGGTTAAGGAACTCCCACACCTAGCTGCATGCAGTCAAAACTTTATTGAACCTGTGTACTGATCACTTAGACTCAGCAAATATTCACATATGGAAAGGCTTCAGATTTCTGTACTGTTTGATTGCTTTAATCACAGTGCAATTAAGAAACACTTTACTCACTTTTAAGATATTAAAGCATATGTTTGCATGTTAAACACGCTATCACTGAAGAACTTGGTTCGAAGGTCATGCTCTGATATCTGTTTTAATCAGCGTGGCTGTGTCTCTTAAATCTCATTTCTTTCTGTTAACCCCACCTGTTCCTTCCTGTCTAAATCATCTGATTTAGGACACTGGCTTTGTTCCTCTCTCAGTATTAACCCTGCCTTTATTCTATCCCGTTATCGCTCACAAAGCCTACCTGTTTTTTCTTCTTTCGCTCCCATCCTGTTTCTTTCTATGACTATAAGGTCAAAAGTGAAAGATGCAGGTAGACTTGGGGAAGGTACAGTGCCTTCAGAAAGTATTCATACCCCTTGACCTATTCCACATTTTGTTGTTACAGCCTGAATTCAAAATGGATTTAAAAACAAAAAGTTTCACCCATCAACACACAATACCGCATACTGACAAAGTAAAAACAGGTTTTTAGACATTTTTGCAAATGTATTGAAAATTAAATACAGAAATATCTAATTTACATAAGTATTCACACCCCTGAGTCAATACATGTTAGAATTACCTTTGGGAGCATTAACAGCTTTGAGTCTGCCTGTAAGAGCTTTGCACAACTGGATTGTACAAGCTCTGTCAAATTGGTTGTTGATCATTGCTAGACAGCCATTTTCAAGTCTCGCCATAGATTTTCAAGCCGATTTAAGTCAAAACTGTAACTAGCCACTCAGCGACATTCAATGTTGTCTTGGTAAGCAACTACACTGCAGATTTGGCCTTGTTTTAAGTTATTGTCCTGCTGAAAAGTGAACTAGTCTCCGAGTGTCTGTWGGAAAGCAGACAACCAGGTTTTGCTATAGGATCTTGCTTGTGCTTATAGCTAGCTGTATTCCGTTCTTTTTATCCCCAAAAAATCCCTAGTCCTTGGTGATGCCATCATACCCATAACATGATGCAGCCACCACCATGCTTTAAAATATGAAGAGTGGTACTCAGTGATGTGTTGTTGGATTTGCCCCAAACATAACGCTTTGTATTCAGGACAAAAAGTTAATTTCTTTGGCACATTTTTTGTGCCTTGTTGCAAACAGGATCCATGTTTTGGAATATTTTTATTCTGTACAGGCTTCCTTCTTTTCATGCTGTGTCATGTATACTCCCTGTCCGGCCTCTAGGTCATCAGGCTGCTGATTATCCCGCACACCTGTCACCATCGTCTTGCGCACCGGCGCCTCATGACACTCACCTGGACTCCATCACCTCCTTGATTATCTTCCCTACATCTGTCACTCCCCTTGGTTCTTTCCTCAGGTGTTATTGACTCTGTTTTCATGTCAGTGCGTTGTTTGTTGCTCGTGTTCATTGTTTCTTTTGTTTATTAAAACACTCACTCCCTGAACTTGCTTCCCGACTCTCAGCGCACCCGTTACATGCTGTCATTTAGGTTAGTATTGTGGAGTAACTACAATGTTGTTGATCCATCCTCAGTTTTATAATATTAAAACCATGAATCTCAGTAACTGTTTTAAAATCACTATTGGCCTCATGGTGAAATCCGTGAGCAGTTTCCTTCCTCTTCGGCAACTGAGTTAGGAAGGACGCCTGTATCTTTGTAGTGACTGGGTGTATTGATAAGCCATCCAAAGCGTAATGAATAACTTCACCATGCTCAAAGGGATATTCAGTGTCTGCTTTTGTTAATTTTTACACATCTACCAATTGGTGCCCTTCTTTGAGAGGCACTGAAAAACCTCCCTGGTCTTTGTGGTGGAATATGTGCTTGAAATTCAGATAATTGTATGTGTGGGGTACAAAGATGGGGTCGTTTTTCTAATCATGTAAACCACCATTATTGAACACGAAATGAGTCCATGCAACTTATTATAATTTTTGCTCAACATATTTTTACTGCTAAACTTATTTAGGCTTGCCATAACAAAAGGGTTGCATACTAATTGACTCAAGACATTTCAGCGTTGGATTTTTTACATTTATTTTTTTAAATTCTACAAACTATTCCACTTTGACATTATTGAGTTTTGTCTGTAGATCAGTGGCACAACATCTTAATTTAATCAATGAATAAATTCAGGCTGTAACACAACAAAATGTGAAAAAAGTAAGGGCATGTGAAGGCACTGTGGGCCAAATCTACTCAGATGTACATTTAGTGGACATCGAGGGCCTCTAAGAATAGCTTAAAGAGGGCAATAAGTGGAATGGACACAGCCCATACGGTATAATTCTAGATCTGAGAGAATACCATTCTGCTCCAAAAAGAAAAGTACCACACATCACAAAGCCAGCAGTATTTAGAGGCCCAATGTGATGAAGTTGCATAAAGGAGCAGAACATAAATCTACAACCAGAAAACAACAGAGACCCACATATATTTTGTCCCATTGTGCAAAATAACAATGACATTCTAGTGTAGACTAAAATGTAGATAAAACATTTACGGTAAAAAAACATTGATTTGGCATGTATGCCAGTCATTCATTGCAAAGAAAACGAGAGTATTGGTAGTGGGGTCCTTGCCAGGAGTGAACGTGAGAAGGGTGAAATGGGTAAAGGAAGGGAAGAGTACAGACAGGAAGGAAGAAAGGGAGGGATTATTATTCTGTATCATCATAGTTATTTATTCTTCTAACTGGCTCTCTGTGTGTTAGCATAGGCCGGATGTGACCAATCAAAAATCAGAGATCAAGCAAGGAACCGCTTTGATGACTTTCCAAATGCAGACATTTCTGACCTCAAACATTCCTTTCATTTTGGGATTGTTTTTATTGTGCTCTCTGCCCTGATTAACTTTTTTTAAATTATTATTTAACCTTTATTTAACTAGGCAAGTCAGTTAAGAACAAATTCTTATTCACAATGACGGCCTACCGGGGAACAGTGGTTTAACTGTCTTGTTCAGCTCAGGGATTCAATCCAGCAACCTTTCGGTTACTGGCCCAACGCTCTAACCACTAGGCTACCTGCCGCCCCAAACTATACCCAATCTCTATTTCTTGTTATTGTTGGTTTCACCACTGTGGATCACTGAGGAGATATTTTATAGGCCAATCATTTGCCTGCTATTTGGTAACTTTAATGAATAAGCACTCATAAGATACGTATAGTGTACATACTATTAGTAAATGAGTGATTATGAATGTCTATATTTTTTTATACTCTTTCCAGGTTGTAAGATCGGATCACTGTGTACAGGACTACAGACAGCTTTACTTTGATGCAAACTGCAACCGGGAGTCAGGACTTGTCAGGACCAGACGGTCAGCAGCTGGATTAGCGCCAAATGTAAGATGGGTTTTGTTAGTTATCCAATCATAAGGAGCTGAGGTTCGCGCCCAGGTTGGGTCAGGGATGGGACCTAATCTGTTACTGTGGTGCCGTGACTAAAATCACATAGTTGGGCTCTGCCTGGTTGCTGAGGTTGAACACGTGCTTATCTTTGGTGATTCTTTTGTTCGATATATTGATGAGGTGATCATAGGAATCCAAACAAAGAACAGCAAGGAACCAAGCACTGAGCCCTGGAGGACTCCAATCGTCAAAATGCATTGATTGTGAGGAATAATTCCTACCCTTGGCCACCTATTAGGAGGTAGATAAGACCCGGTCCAAAAACAACCCATAGCCTCTAGGCACTTCATGTAGATAGAAATAATTGTATAGGTAAGCTATGAGAAATATGGTCGTTGCTCCACCTTGCCCTCTCAATATTGCTTACACCTAACCAATTCTAACCAATGACTGGGGGTTGTTTCTAGAGCATGATCACTGGGCCCGTCTCTGCTGCTTCTTATTATCATTAATTAATTATATCATCAGATGATGGTTTAATTTGTCCAGTTCTGCCAAAGGGCTTTGCAGGATCAAAACTGACTGGGGAGGTGGAATCTCATGTGGATTGGAATGGAGTGTTGAAACCAATGGRCTCTGGCTGCTTGTGGTGCTGAGTACATTTGCTTTTTTTCTGTGGGAATTGCACACGGTCTCCTCATGAAAATATGTTTATTTTGTCTGGGTTTTATTTACTATTTCAGCCGTTGCTCACAGTGGCTTATTTGTCATTGTTTTGCCAATGTTTAGAATCCTGGTTTGCCTGTATAGCCTCAAATCATGTGTGAATGGGGAATTGAAGACTATTTCACATTTGTGCCACTTTTTCCCAACCCCCTCCTGCAGTTTGGGAAACTATGAAGTGGTTGACTTTTGGTACAATGGTCCTTAAAGTTAATTTACCAGGCTGTTTAATATGTGGCATATTGTGCCTACAGTATATATTGTTTGCCTGAATTATCATTATTAACACTTCCACTGTACAGCTGGTCTTAGATACGGCTGTGTGGGATGAAGCCTCCACAGTTTTCGTCTCTCTCCTCCTCCTCTACGATCACCCTCCTCCGAAGCTCTGCTGTACCTCTGGGCCCGTCTATGCTGCGTCCTGTCTCACAAAAGGCCCTTCTGTTTCCCCTGCGTTTCCCCTGCCACCCCACCCCCTCCCTCAACACCCCAGTGGTACATTCCCTCTCCTTCCCCTATTGCATTCCATATTGACCAGTCCCATTGTGGAGTACCTCATTCACCTCAGTGAGAACAGAACCATAGAGATCCACTGTTGAGCATAGTGGACGTTTAGAGTGCCTCAGGTAGACTGAAAACAGGCCTAGTACCTGTTCCTGTAAACTGTGGCCCTCAGTTGTTTCCTTGATTATTGTCCCGACATACTCGCATCAAATCAAAATGTATTCGTCACGTGCTTTGTAAACAACAGGTGTGGACTAACGGTGAAATGTTTACTTACGGGTCCTTCCCAACAATGTAGAGARAAAGAAAATAGAGAAATAATAGAAAAGTAAAACACTGAGAGTAATAATAAATACACAATGAGTAACGATAACTTGGCTCTAGACAAGGTGTACCAGTACCGAGTCAATATGCAGGGGTACAAGTTAATTGAGGTAGATATGTACTAGGCAATGGATAGATAATAAACAGTAGCAGCAGCGTATGTGATGAGCCAAAAARGTTAGTGCAAAAAGGGTCAATGCAGATAGTCCGGGTAGCTTTCTGGTTACTGGAGTTAGGGCCTAATTCTGAGTCATTTATGTTCATGCCTGGGTGTAGCATTTCATAGCTATGTTGTTACGTTGCTTTTGTCATTTGTGTTATCATTGGGGTAGACTTACATWTTGTAGCACAGGAGACTCTTTTATGTTTACGACTTTAATTGAGCATTTTAGAATGAAATGATGCCATACTGAAAAACAATCCTGTCGTGTGGGTTTCCATTGTGAAGGTTGACAGATGACATGCAGCAAGTATGTGAGGTATGGAAGCTATGCCATTTGTTGCTGGTTGTGAGGGTATGAAACAGCAGCCAGGCCGGAACTTCAGCTGGCCTCTGTGGATAGAGGGAAAGTCATGGGGGTCATTTTGACTTTAGCATGACACTGTGCTCTACCTGCCCCTGCTGACCATGAGAATGTGGAGCAGGGGTCACCGACAGAGTTCCTTCAGGGACAAGTGAATTACTCAATGTCTGCATTATTATTTGTATATTGTATGACAATAGATACGTTTTATTTGGCCGTTGTTAACATTAGATAAATGGCTGAGCACATTCATACTTATGCTATGACTTAAACAAACAATTATTAGTTGCTTATGTAGCTAGCTTACCAGCCCAGTAAAGCCCTAATGAAATCAGTTGCCTAAATAATGTGATAGGTTGACCTTAATTAGTGAGGGAAGAGCCCTTTTCAAGCTTTGATAAATCAAATGTACCATCACATGACTAAGAGGCAACCTTCACTTCTATGGTGAGACAAACAATTTGGATATATAGCTTTAGTGCTGGTTGGTTGCAGTCTTGTGATGGAAACTTCCAAAGAAAAAGACAAATCTGGTCATTAATTTAATAAACCAAGTTATGCAACACCCAATGCCCCTGTGTGAAAAAGTAATTGCCCCCTTACACTCAATAACTGGTTGTGCCACTTTTACAGTAGCTGCAACGGCAACCAAACATTTTCTGAAGTTGTTGATCAGTCTTTCACATCGATGTGGAGGTCWTTTAGGCCCACTCTTCCATGCAGAACTGCTTTAACTCAGCGACATTTGTGGGTTTTCAAGCATTCATTTCTAGTTTTTGGTCCTGCCCTATCTCAATCAGGTTTAGGTCTGGACTTTGACTAGGCCATTCCAAAACTTTTCAGCCATTCTGATGTAAACTTGATTGTGTGTTTTTTAGCTCATGGACAGATGGCCTGACATTCTCCTGTAGAATTCTCTGGTTTCTTCAATGATGGCAAGTCGTCCTGGTCCTGAGGTAGTAGTGCTGTGTGATTAGTGCTSTTTGTGGTCTGCTCGGTTTCGGTTCGATTATTWWAAAAAATATCACGGTTTTCCATTTCGGTTTCGATTTATTTTTTATATWTWTTTTTTACATTAAATGCACTATGCATTATGTGGGTTGAWGGCTATATTACATCACATAATATAACAATTAATAAAAGTCTGTAGCGACTGTGTCACGACTTCCGCCGAAGTTGGTCCCTCTCCTTGTTCGGGCGGCGTTCGGCGGTCGACGTCACCGACCTTCTAGCCATCGCCGATCCATTTTTCATTTTCCATTGGTTTTGTCTTGTCTTCCATCACACCTGGTTCCAATTCCATTCAATTTAATTTTACCTTTAACCCTTGTCCCCTACTGACTCTTGTCATGCTTGCTTCATAATGTTTTTGTATTGCGTTGTCACTTTACATCTGCCTATATTAACCGGTTGTTATGATCCCATTTATTGTATTGTTCTGTTGACGGTGGTTACGGTTACTAACACAACCGTTGTAACACGTTTCCGCTCTCCTGCGCTCCTGTATAATCAGGCATTACAGACTGCCTATTACTCTTTACACTTATTAACCATTTATTTGCATAACTTTTAATAAAATATTAAATTGTTGTGTATATTTACATTTGTTTTATTTGATGACTTTTATGATTTCATTCCAAGTCACCATCTCATCACTAGAGGCTGCTCATTTTTGGTAATTCCTCACCACTATAGGCAGCAAAGCATCCCAAAGCATCACACTACCACCACCACTGCGACCTTAGTGTATCAGGTCTTTACTGCTTATCTGAATGCAGTTTTCATACACGACATAACGGGACCTAGTCTTCCAAAAATATTATAGCTACCAGTAAATAGCTACTAGTATATAGTCTTTCATCATGAGAGACTGTAAGTCAACCACACTTGACATTAAGGCTGGTTCATCTGGTAAAATGCTACATATAATAGCTACTCATCAAGAGACTGTCAGAGTCAACCAACACGTGAACTCAGTTAAGCTCTTTTCACTGTAAAAAGCTTATCTAGTAAATATACTCCTCTTCATCCAAACACAGTAGAGTATCAAACCACACTGTGACCGTATAAGCTGCTTCATCTTTAAAAACGCTTTATCTCAGTAATATAGCTCTTCATCAGAGAGACTGTAGAGTCAACCACACGTTGACAGTAAGGCTGGTTTCATCTGTAAAATAGCTACCAGTATATTGCTCTTCATCAGAGAGACTGTAGAGTCAACCACACGTTGACTGTAAGGCTGGTTTCATCTGTCCATAGAACATTCTTCCAGGAATTTTGACGATCATCCAGGTCATTCCAGGTGCTTTTTGGCAAACTTGAGTCAACTTTTTGGATGATATGGGTATGGCGAAAACCAAACACTGCATTCCATGTCTTCACCAAACACTGCATTCCATGTCTTTACCAAACACTGCATTCCATGTCTTCACACCCACAAGAGAGAGATGTACATTGGGTGCTTTTTTTCTGTGGGAATTGCACACGTCTCCTCATGAAAATTGTTTAGTTTTGTCTGGGTTTTTTTACTATTTATGCGTTGCCACAGTGAGCTTATTTGTCATTGTTTTGCCATGTTTAGAATCCTGGTTTGCCTGTATAGGCGCTCAAATCAGTGTGATGGGGAATTGGAAGACTATTCACATTTGTGCTCACTTTTTCCCAACCCCTCCTGCAGTTTGGGAAACTCATGAAGTGGTTGACTTTCTGGTACACTGGTCTTAAAAGATTAATTGTACCAGGCTGTTTTTAATATGTGGCATAACTTGTGGCCTACAGTATAATATTGTTTGCCCTGATTTGTCATTATTAAGCACTTCCACTGTACCAGCTTGGTCTTAGATACGGCTGTGTGGGATGAAGCCTCACAGTTTTTCGTGCTCTTCCTCCCTTCCTCCTCTCACCGATCACCTCTCCGAAGCTGCTGCTGTACTCTGGGCCCGTCTATGCTGCGTCCTGTCTACAAAAGGCCCTTCTGTTTCCCCTGCGTTTTCCCCCTGCAGCCCCACCCCTCCCTCACACCACAGTGGTACATTCCTCTCCTTCCCCTATTGCATCATATTGACACCAGTCCCATTGGTCGGAGTACCGTCATTCAACGACTCAGTGAGAAACAGAAGCATAGGAGATCCACTGTTGGAGCATAGTGACGTTAGAGTGCCTCAGGTAGGACTGAAAGAGCAGGCTAGTACGCTGTTCCTGTAACTTGGCCTCAGTTGTGTTCCTTATTATTGTCCCGACATACTCGCATCAAATCAAAATCGTATCGTCACGGTGCCTTTGTAAACCCACAGGTGTGGACTACGTGGTAAATGTGGTTACTTACGGGTCCTTCCAACAGATGTAGAAGAAAAGAAATAGAGAATAATAGAAAGTAAACACTGAGAGAGTAATAAAATTACACGAATGAGTAACGACTAACTTGGCTCTCAGACAAGGTGTACCAGTACCGGGTCCAAGTATGCAGGGGTACCAGTTAATTGAGGTAGATATGTACTAGGAAATGGATGAGTAATAAACAGGTAGCAGCAGCGTATGTGGATGAGCCAAAAAGGTTAGTGCAAAAAGGGTAAATGCAGAAGTCCGGGTAGCTTTCCTGGTTACTGAGTTTAGGGCGTAATTCTGAGTCATTTATTTCATTGCGTGGGGTGTAGCATTTTCATAGCTATGGTTGTTAGTGTTTTGTCATTGTGTTATCAATTGGGGTAGACTTACATTTTGTAAGCACGGAGACTCTTTGATGTTTACGACTTTAATTGCAGCATTTTTAGAATGAAATGATTGCATAGAAAAACCAATCCTGTGTGTGGTTTCCATTGTGAAGGGTTGGACAGATGACATGCGCAAGTATGTGAAGGTATGCGAAGCTATGCCATTTGTTGCTGGGTTGTGAGGGTATGAACAGCAGCCAGGACGGAACTTCAAGCTGGCCGTCTGTGGATAGAAGGGAGAAGTCTAATGGGGTCATTTTGACTTTAGCATGACACTCGTGCTCTACCTGCCCCTGCTTGACATGAGAATGTGGAGCAGGGGTCACCGGACAGAGTTTACTTCAGGGACATAGGTGAATGTACTCAATGTCTGCATTATTATTTGTATATTGTTAATGACAATAGATACGTTTTATTGGCCGTTGTTAACATTAGGTAAATGGCTGTAGCACAATTCAATCACCTTTATGCTATGACTTAAACAGAACAATTATTGAGTTTGCTTATGTAGCAGCTTACAGCCCAGTAAAGCCCCTAAGAAATCAGTTGCCTAATAGTGATAGGTTGACCTATTAGTGAGGGAAGAGCCCTTTTCAAGCTTTGATAATCAAATGTCCATCACATGACTAAGAGAGCAACCTTCACTTCTATGCTGAGACAAACATGTGGATATGATAGCTTTTAGTGCTGGTTGGTTGCTCTTGGTGATTGGAAACTTCCAAAGAAAAAGAACAAATCTGGTCATTAATTTAATAACCACAGTTATGCACACCCAATGCTCCCTGTTGTGAAAAGTAATTGCCCTTACTAATAACTGGTTGTGCACTTTTACAGTAGCTGCAACGGACCGAAACATTTTCTGAGTTTTGATTCAGTCTTTCACACGTGGGAGGTTTCATAGGCCACTCTTCCATGCAGAATGCTTTACACTCAGCGACATTTGTGGGTTTTTCAAGCATTCATTTCTGTTTTGGTCCTGCCCGTATCTAATGCAGGTTTAGGTACTGGACTTTGACCTAGGTCCCATTGCCCAAACTTTTCAGCCATTCTGATGTAACTTGGAATTGTTGTGTTTTTTTAGCTTCATGGACAGATGGCCTGGACATTCTCCTGTAGAATTCTCTGGTTTCTTACAAATGATGGCAAGGGCGTTCCTGGTCCTGAGGTAGTAGTGTGTGTGATTAGTGCTCTTATGTGGTTCTCGGTTTTCGGTTCCGATTATTAAAAAATAATATCCGGTTTTCCTTTCGTTTCGATTTAATTTTTTATATTTTTTATATATTTTACATTCAATGGCATACTATCATTTGTGGTTGATGGCTATATTACATCACATAAATAACAATTAATAAAAGTCTGTAGCGACTGTGTCACGCTTCCGCCGAAGTGGTCCCTCTCCTTGTTCGGGCCGGCGTTCGGCGGTCGACGTCACCTGCTTTCTAGCCATCGCCGATCCATTTTTCATTTTCCATTGGTTTTGTCTTGTCTTTCCATCAAACTGGTTCCAATTCCATCAATTACATGTTGTGTATTTAACCTCTGTTCCCCATGTCTTGTCCTAATTGTTTGTTTGTAGTCGGTGTGCACGGTATGCTGGTAGTTATCGGGTTTTGTTGACCCATTTATTGTATTGTTTTGTTGACTGTGGTTTATCGGTTATTAAAACAACCGTTGTAATCAGTTTTCCGCTCTCCTGCGCCTGACTTCTGCTCTGCCGCCAGAGCATCGCATTACAGACTGCCTATTACTGCTTATCACTTATTAACCATTTATTTTGCATTACTTTAATAAAATTTAAATTGTTGTGGTATATTCCATTTGTTTTATTTGATGACTTTATGATTTCATTCCAAGTCACCATCTCATCACTACAGCTGCTGCTGATTTGGTTAATCGCTCAGCATTATGAGGCAGAACAGTCCCAAAGCATCAACTACCACCACCATGCTTGACATTGATATCAGGTTCTTACTGTGGACTGCAGTGTTTTGGTTTCAACAAGACATAACGGGACCCATGTCTCAAAAGTTATAGCTACCAGTAATAGCTACCAGTATTATGCTCTTCATCAGAGAGACTGTAGGGTCAAACCACACATTGAAGTAAGGCTGGTTTCATCTGTAAAATAGCTACCAGTATATAGCTCTTCATCAGAGAGACTGTAGAGTCACCACACGTTACAGTAAGGCTGGTTTCATCTGTAAATAGCTACCAGTATATAGCTCTTCATCAGAGAGACTGTAGAGTCAACCACGACGTTGACAGTAAGGGCTGGTTTCATCTGTAAAATAGCTACCAGTATATAGCTCTTCATCAGAGAGACGTAGAGTCAACCACAAACGTTGACAGATAGGGCTGGTTTTATTCTGTCCCATAGAACATTCTTCCAGGAATTTTGACGATCATCCAGGTCATTCCAGGTGCTTTTTTGGCAAACTTGAGTCAACTTTTGGATGATATGGGTCCATTATGTATGGCGAAAACCAAACACTGCATTCCATGTCTTTACAAAACACTGCATTCCATGTCTTTACCAAACACTCATTCATGTCTTTACCCAAACCTGCATTCAAACTGTCTTTACCAAACAACTCGCATCTTCCATGTCTTCTACCAAACACTGCATTCCATGTCTTCACAAACACCTACACTTCCATGTCTTACCAAACACTGCATTCCATGTCTTTACCAAACACTCGGCATTCCATGTCTTTACCAAACAACTACATTCCATGTCTTTACCAAACACTTGCATTCCATGTCTTTACCAAACACTGCATTCCATGTTCTTTACCAAAACACTGCATTCCATGTCTTTACCAAACATTACATTCCATGTCTTTACAAACACTCATTCCAATGTCTTTACCAAACCTGCATTCCATGTCTTCACCAAACACATTCATATATTTCTTCACCAACACTGCATTCAATGCTATTACCAACACTGCATTCCATGTCTTTACCAAACACTTGCATTCCATGTCTTCACAAAACACTACTTCCATTTCTTCACCAAAACACTGCATTCCATGTCTTTACCAAACACTGCATTCATGTCTTTACCAAACACTGCATTCCATGTCTTTACCAAACACTGCATTCCCGATTTCTTCACCAAACACTGCATTCCATGTTCTTACACCACACTGCATTCCATGTCTTTACCAAACACTGACTTCCATGTCTTCACCAAACACTGCAATTCCCCTGTCTTTACCAAACACTGCATTCCATGTGTTTACCAAACACTGCATTCCATGTCTTTACAAACACTGATTTCCATGTCTTTACAAACACTGCATTCCATTTCTTCACCAAACACTGCATCTTCCATGTTCTTTTACGCAACAACTCACTTCCATTTCTTAACAACACTGCATTCCATGTCTTTACCAAAACACTGCATTTCCATGTCTTTACCAAACACTCATTCCATGTCTTTACCAAACACTGCATTCCAGTCTTTACCAAAACACTACATTCCATGTCTTTACAAACACTGCATTCATCGTCCTACATTACTTCTTTAAATACACTACATCTCCATGTCTTTACCAAACACTCGCATTCACATGTCTTCACCAAAACACTGCACTCATGTCTTTACAAACACACTGACATTCATGTCTTTACCAACACTGCATCATGTTCTTCACCAAACAACTGCAATCCATGTCTTTACGCAC
>NC_036869.1:17823608-17842592 GCF_002910315.2 Salvelinus sp. IW2-2015
ACCAAACACTGCATTCCATGTCTTTACCAAACACTGCATTCCGAGTCGTTCTGAAACAGTGTCTCTACCGCAACAAAATACAATTTTGTGTTGGTATTGACTTTTTTGGGTATGACAATTTAGACTTATTTTTCACTTTTACCAATCACTGTTGCTAATATAAGGATATTATGGACTTGATCATGTGCTCATCTGAGTGTATGTCTATTGTATGTCTACTTTGCTCTCACAAGGTCGGCTCAGCGGGACTGGAAATATTGGCTGAACGCCCAGGCTCTGTGGTTGCCAGGTGTTCTCCTCCTCTGCTGCCAGTTTCTGGGAGCAAACGCTTTGCTGAGAAAGGATGCACTTGGCTATCTTTGTGTAACCCGTAGTGATAGTATTTGCTGAGGGGGAAATACCTCGTCAGAGCTTCTGACTAACCTACACAAGAAGTGCTGTTTGTCTGTAATCTCTCCGCTGGCATGAATAAAAATAAATACATTTAAGCTTGCCTTTGGGGTCCTTGGTGGTAATTTCCACGACAAAGCCATAATCCTTTCTGTAACTAATGACAGACAGCAACAAGACACAATTCCATTTGTTTCTAATGATGGCTGCTTTAATGTCTGTTGATCAATGATCAGAAGTTTAACACTTCACTGTCTGTCTCCGCCTTGTGTGTTTCGTCGTTGTTTTGTTTTCGACTCCACCAATCAAAGCCAGTTTTACCATCAGTTCTGAGTGGGTCATTCGGCATTYGCCGCCAGGCCCCTAAATTTGAAATGAAGTGCAAACTCCGCCCAACCAGGCGAACTAGGTGGCACCGGATTACAAAACTCTTGCACCTATATTGTCAAGAAATACTGCACGATAGACCAATCACGGTAAAGCCATAATGGAGGAGGATGCTACCTAATTACCTCATTCTTCCTCATTTCGTGAGGGTGTGGTTTATGGTATATTTCATCTGGAACCTTTTACTGCTTGTGTTTCGGGTCTGGACAAAAAAAGTAAACTGTCCCTTTAACAGTGAGGTGACTGAAGGAATTCATTGTAATCATTATTCCAACATGAAACCATTGTAGGTTTACTGATTCAGAAATATACTGTTTAGTCATGTTGTTTAGTCATTCTCTCTCTTACACACACTCACTCTCCACCTGTCTACCTCAATCCACCTCTCTCTCTCTCTCTCCCCCCCAACTCTCTCTCTACCTCTCTCTATCAGCTTCCCCAAAGTTCCACCCTATTCCCTAGTCAGTAGGTCAGTTGAAGTGAACCCCCCCAGTTGCCTGCCCCTCCCCTCCCCGCCTCAATTTTTTTCTGGAATCTCCCTGTGTAAATACTGTTTGATCCTTCTCTCTCTCTCGCTTCGTCAATGGCCCTCATTCATTCCCCCTCTCCGTCTGCATGCCTCTGTACCCCCTTCCCTCCTTCACTATTCATTCCTATGATTTTTCATGCCTGTACCTTTCCATGGCTTCCCCCCCCCCTTTAATTTGCCTCATATCGCTTACCTCCATCTTTTGCCTCTCTATACATTTAGATGGATGCTGATGTGGGTCTTCTACTAAAGCAATATACACATTTTTTTTTAAATAGGGGTTTTGTTGATGCGAAACCCATTGAAGGTGTTATAAACACATATAATCCAGTATATTGGTAGGCTCCATATCATAATGAGTTCATGTAGTTGGCCCAATTTGCCACTCTTTCCATGTTACATCAGTGGCTCTGTGAGTATTGCTAATGGCCAAATGATCTTTAATAGTGATTGTGCTAAATGATCCGAATCAGTGTTTAACTTGCTAAATATATCACTGGGGATTGGGGAACATGCTGCTCCTACACACACGCACCCACAAATGTTAAGGCCTGGAGTATTTCAATATACATATAACCATTTATAAAGACATGCCTATAGAGGCAATCACACTCAGTAAAAAAAGAGATGTTTTTTTGTCACAGACATCATACACAGACATCATACACAGATATCATACACAGACATCATACACAGACATCATACACAGATATCATACACAGGGTGGCATACAAACTTCAGACTCACCCCACACATAGATAAACACACCCACCTATGCATACCCTCTCTCTGTGTAGGCCTAACTCTCTACCCGTTCTTCGCTCTCTGCTCTCTCTCCTCTCCTCTCTCTCTCTCTCTCTCTCTCTCTCTCTCTCTCTCTCTCTCTCTCTCTCATCTCTCTCTCTCTCTCTCTCTCCTCTCTCTCTCTCTCCTCTCTCTCTCTCTCTCTCTCTCTCTCTCTCTCTCCTCTCTTCTCTCTCCTCCTCTCTCTCTCTCTCTCCTCTCTCTCTCTCACCTCTCTCTCTCTCCTCCTTTCTCCTCTCTCTCTCTCTCTCTCTACCCCCCCTCTCTCTCTCTACCCCTCTTGCTCTCTCTCTCTCTCTCTCTCTCTCTCACTCCTCTCTCCTCTCTCTCTCTCTCTCTCTCACTCCTCTCTCCTCTCTTCTCTCTCTCTCTCTCTCTCTCTTCTCTCTCTCTCACCCTCTCTAGCTACCCCTCTCTTCTCTCTCTCTCTCTCTCTCTCTCTCTCTCTCTCTCTCTCTCTCCCTCTCTCTCTCGCTCTCTCTCTCTCTCTCTTCTCATCTCTTCTCTCTCTCCTCTCCTGTCTCTCTCACCCCTCTCTCTCTCTTTCTCTCTCTCTCTCACCCCCTCTCTCTCTCTCTACCCCTCTTCTCTCTCTCTCGCTCTCCTCTCTCTCTCTCTCTCTCTCTCTCTCTCTCTCTCTCTCTCTCTCTCTCTCTCTCCTCTCTCTCTCTCTCTCTCTCTCCTCTCTCTCTCTCTCTCTCTCTCTCTCTCTCTCTCCTTCTCTGAATGCACTCTGTCTAGGCATGTGGTTAGTTGGTGTATTCACGGTCCTCAGTGACCCATGTCTATCGATTCAATTCCTTCTTCTTTACCTGCATCACCTCTATCAGTGTGCCCAGGCCATGCATGTGTCAAACACACATACACTCCATGCTAACGTCCTACATTTACCCTCGCCCCCCCCCCCTCCGATCTATTTCTGTGTCATGTGGCGAGTAGGGTGTGTGTGCTCGGTTTGCAGCCCTGCCCAGTAAAATACAGACTTTTCAAGGAAGTCAGCAATAGAATATGGTCGCTTTATTGTAATTACAAGGTTCCAGTTTTGGAAATAGCCAGGCTACCCACAAGCACTTGCTGTGTCTGTCTCTACGGCACTCGTTGCTTTTCTTTTGCACCCCCCTCAACTCCCCTGGCCAGCTCTCGTTTGGTTTATTATTATTTGGCACACAAACTCAGAATCCCATTGGTAGATAAAGCACAGCCTTTGACATCATCATAGTCAATCAAATGTAATTAGTTTTCATTAGCTGAGTGTTAAATCTGGCACGTGGGACGTCAACCCTGGCCACGATGAACCACAGAGCCTTGTGGTCTTTGTCCTAACCCTAAAATGACTGCAGACAAATTAGTAGGCTTTATTAATTTAGRGMGGCTGACATTCAAGGTAAATTCAGTAATTGGTGGTTCAGACTGAACCCTAAAACCTGCTGCCCAGATTTAGTCTAGGAAGAGCATCTGCTTGTTTTGTCAGCAGATTTTACACTGTAATAATGTTTTTACAGTCAAATCTCAYGGTAAAATGTCTTCTTCACATTGTGCCAAAAACTTATTCTGGGTGTGTGAAGTCAGTCATTTCGCCCATTTTGGTACATCCATGTGCTTATGACTACTGTTGCTATGGGTGTTTGAAGGCCCAGTGTATTCTCTCCAATGTTAGGCAACTTCTTTTTGTTGTTCATAATTAAAGATATTCTAAGATATTCTTCCTTAGCCGACCACACAACACATAATTCCCCCTTCACTCTTTCATCCAATTCTCATTCCTATCTGTCCTTTTCTGCCCACCCCTCTCCTTTCCCTGCCACTGTGTATTTGGGAACCACAGGTTCAACAAAAGCTGTGATTATAGCAATTTTAAAGGCCCAATGCAGCCATTTTTGTATCAATATCAAATAATTTCTGGGTAACAATTAAGTACCTTACTGTAATAGATTTCCATTCAAATGGGCAAAAATAGCTTTTTAGCAACAACAAAAAATTCTCAAGCAAGAATTTTGCTAGGATTTTTTCTGGGAGTAGTCTGAGTGGGCAGGAGAAATGGAAAACTAGCTGTTATTGGCAAAGAAGTTTGGAACTCTCTTTGTTATTGGTCTAGTAACCAATTTAATGCATGGTGATGTCACCATGGAAAGCCGAAACYCCCGCCCATACAAACCTGCTGATTAGAAGGTCTTGTGTACGTTGTATTTTCAACTATCCGGAAATAACACTGATCAAATTATTTCACACTTTTACAGTCTTAGTTTCATCAGCTATTGTGCAATGTGGTATAAAACACAGGAAAATCTGAATGTTGGGCCTTTAATATGGATACAACCTATGGCTACAGTGCACCAGCAGAGCATGGCACAAACACATACCAAGGCTTTCTCTAGGGTGACTCTTTTAACAGCCTGCGGCATCCACACTCCGACTTTAGGGGGCAAAAACACTTGGACCACAGAGCGTCCAATGTGCTCTACAGTCCAAAATAAAACCATAAAATTGTCACGGAGAGATTTTTGATTGTGTTTACCCCATTGCATGAGGAATTGTGTTCCGTTCAGTTGTCCAAGAACAGAGATGCTCAAGGCTTTTTTTCAATCCACATATGAGTTCTGGTTGTCCCTTTTTTAGGTTTTCCAATAGTAGTCTTGCTGTTAGCTATGAATATTGTCTGAGCGCTGTTGCCATATAATCCCTGATTCATAATTGGTGGATGCAATAGTTGATGGTTGGTGACTCTTGAGCAGTGTATTAACATTGGCTGATGAATTATTCGTTTCCATTGTATTTTTTTAATACTTATCACTATAGTTTCTTATAAAGGGGAGCATGATTTTCATAAGAGGCCTTTCATGCAAAAGCCTGGACAGTGCCAGTGTGCAGAACCCTAAAAAAAGACCTTAGTCCTTTCTACTTCTAAATGATCCCTTACTTAGTCCTCGGAATTGCAGACTAGCATCCAGTCGAGACACGAGTGATTGGGACTGAGAGGTGGGATGGTCAAAATACCACAAAATATAAACGTTTTTTTGCCTTCAGCGACTCAAAGTAAAAAATAGGGGATAAATGAGAGGGAGGGAGTGAGAAAGAGGCAAAGAACATCAAAGGATGATTATATTTCATTATTGCCTTCTGGCTCTGCGTTCAAAGATATGTCCTAAACACAGGTTTTGCCGTACAGCAATTTACAAAGCATACAGCCAGACCGGTACATCTGTTCTTATGATAACTTTGAAATAGAGMATAATATGGACATTTAAGTTTACGATAGACAGGGAGAACTATTAGCAGCCCTTTGAAACAACCTTGTATGAAAGGTTTATCCTCATTCAAAGAAAACTATTAGAGGCAACGCAATTAMCTGAACATCTTATGAGAGAGACGTATTATAACAGTATTTTTGATTGGCTTTTTCTTTACTGTTGGGCTGTAGACTTCGCCAGTTTTGATAAACTACGTTTGTTAAAGACGTGCAGATGTGACACTTTTGGGGGAAAAAGAATACCTCTTCAGCAATACTGTTTTTCTTGTTGTCAGATTGAAATCAAATGTAAAACATCTCAATACACTTTACTGTAAAAATGACAATAAAAACAACAACATAAGAAACGAGAAATATACATTAGTACAAAATAAAGTATGCAAAACTGGAAATAATACACCTCAATCCAGGACCCCAGTCTATGAATAACTGTCTTCAGGTCACAGGGGAGGTGATTGAGGCAGCCAGTGATCTCTAACTCTGCTACACTATACATATACAAAAGTATGTGGACACCCCCTGTAACACTCACTACYGAGTTCSTATAGTATACCTGTAGTTSCAAACTGCCTCTGGAAGCAAAATCAGCACAATAACTGTTCGTCKGGAGCTTCATGAAATGGGTTTCCATGGCCGAGCAGCTGCACACAAGCCTAAGATCACYATGCGCAATGCTAAGCGTTGGCTGGAGTGGTRTTAARCTCGCCGCCATTGGACTCTGGAGCAGTGGAAACATGTTCTCTGGAGTGATGAATCACGCTTCACCATCTGGCAGTCTGACGGACGAATCTGGGTTCGGYGGATGCCAGGAGAACGCTACCTGCCCCAATGCATAGTGCCAACTGTAAAGTTTGGTGGAGGAGGAATAATGGTCTTGGGCTGTTTTTTATTGTTTCGGTCTTGGCCCCTTAGTTCCAGTGAAGGGAAATCTTGACGCTACAGCATACAATGACATTCTAGACGATTCTGTGCTTAAAACTTTCTGACAACAGTTTGGGGAAGGCCCTTTCCTGTTTCAGCATGACAATACCCATGTGCACAAAGCGARGTCCATACAGAAATTGTTTGTCGAGATCGGTGTGGAAGAACTTGACTGGCCTGCACAGAGCCCTGACCTCAACCCCATCGAACACATTTGGAATGAATTGGGACGCCGACTGCGAGCCAGGCCTAATTTCCCAACATCAGTGCCTGACCTCACTAATGCTCCTGTGGCTGAATGGAAGCAAGTCCCCGCAGCAATGTTCCAACAACTAGTGGAAAGCCTTCCCAGAAGAGTGGAGGCTGTTATAGCAGCAAAGGKGGGACCAACTCCATATWAATGCCATGATTTTGGAATGAGATGTTCGACAAGCAGGTGTCCACATACTTTTGGGCATGTGTTCTATATCATCAGATCTAGGCAATGCAGATTTGCAGCTCTAACCATTTGTAATGGACTTACTATGGAATACTTGACCATTTCCATCAATGATTAGCACAAAATACTTCCCATTGTAGCTGTCAATCCATCTGACGATCAACTCTGAAAACGACTATGGATATTGATAGAAAATATTGTTGTTGGCAGCCCTATATTGTGATTGTCTTCGGGGCCCACTGCCCTGCCTAAGAAAAAATATGGGAACACTAACATCAGTGGCAATCAGAAAATGTATGCTTCAAGTGGTCTGTATGCTTCAAGTGGTCAATTCAGAGGATGGATTGATATTCAATGTATGTTTTTCATAAAAAGGAACTGACCCCAACTCTAAACCCAAAACCCTGTTATATCTGGCCTACTCACGTAAACCCCCAGTGTCATAAAACAGCTGTGGGAATGAAAATGGACAAGTTCAAGTTATGATCATGAGAAATGTGCCTGCTTTGCAATAAACGTCCTCACTGTCGCACCTGGTTAGCCGCTGACGCCACGTTGGACTGACCAATCAGACTTTACAGGAGCACGGGAAGCTCGAAGGCATCTTAATATGGGCGTGGATTAGATTCGTGTGCGAGTTCGGACAGCGAAATGATTGGCTGCGGCAATTCCTACACATTTTTTGCGGACCCATCCGGCCTACAAGGTCCAGCTGTCTTATCGGGATATACCGGGACTGAAAAAAATCTGTTTGACCGACCGACAGACAGACAGACAGACAGACGGACGCTCGTAATTTAAAAAAATATAGCATATGCCTGGAAAGAGCGCAACACAGTGCAAAGGATACTAAGACAAGGATGAAAAGTAGAAAATAGAAGGCGCGACAGCAATTTGTCCCTAATAAGAAAGCACAGGTTTACATTCAGGATTGTGCGTGCATCCCTTGTGCAATAATACTACTCCACATGCAATATAAACTTTCCATTTATCGCATGCTCTATTCCTCTAGCCATCTCTCATTTTTTCCTCACTTGCACACGTAACCCACACGTAACCTACGTGTGCCGCGCGCGCGCAATTACCCACAATCTCTCCCTCCCTCCTTCCCCACTGCCACTCAGTCATTCTCTCTCCGCACGCACACACACGCTCCCTCACTTTTCGTGGGAGAAAGTAGGAAGGGGGAGAGAGAAAGAGAAAGGAGAGAGAGTGATTTCAGGTCTCTCTGCTCTCTCCGTGGTGGGTACTCATATCCACTCCGCTGACTCAATGGAGCTTTAGCACTAGGGATATAAAATCAATATTTATTGCCCGTACCCCTTTTACTATTTAAAATTTGTACATAGCATAGGTAGATATAGGTCACTTATTAAAGAAGCGTTAAGGAGAGGTAAAATACGTCTCCAGAGGCGAACCTTTTTCTTMTTTTTTTGCCTCACAGAAGGTCCAGTCGAAACTCTCTTCGACTGACTTTCTGTGAGAGAGGATATCTAATTTGAACATATCCTACCTTATAGTCCAGCGTCAAACAACTAAAAAACTATGGATATTCGAGATTGCCCCTTTCGGAAGAAGCGGAGACCATGGCCCTTGGACTTTTCCTCTTTTGCCTTGGTAACCCTGGTGCTCGCGCTGTGCCAACTACCCGTGGCTCGGGCAGGTAAGATGGCTTTTATTTTTTAGCGTTCCAGTAAGACTTTGTAGCTAAATATTTGTCTGAAATGCCATGCATATTGTACCAAATCTCAGAATTATCAAGCACTRACTGCCTGTACCGTGCTATTTGCGTTCTAAAAGTGATGCTATTTGGCATGATTTCCAACGATTGTAGCCTAGGTTTACAGGTGACCTGTGGTAGTTTAGCCACCGCTAGCCTACATTGCCCCAAAACAGTACATTCTGAACAGGGTTTATAACTCATTTAATGTTCTTCTCAAACAATATTTTGACGCTTTTTTCTTTGTCTTCTTCCTCAATTGGCGGTAGTGAAACGCGCTGCGCTGACAGGTGTCAGTCAGTGCGCTATTGCAGTTAGCCCAACGGCGCAACCATTTCGGATATTTWGACGCTTTTTGTAGTTGTTGTGAATGTAATGTTTTATTCTAGATTTGACAATAGCTTTAAACGAAAAMGTTTTTGAAGGAGGAATTAAGTTAGGTTTTGTGAAGGTTTTTGACAACCTCGTGCGCCATTGCGCATGGATGAGCCTGTCATTCCAGACGGGGCCATAGGATTGGACGGTTCGTTCAGCAGCCGACATTATACTGAGATAGGCTACTTTGGAGTTCACGTGTGATTTATCGTTCTCTTCACTACTGGATGTAGGTATGTGCGTATGTGGATATACAGTGGCAACGTCAAAGTAATGACTGTGGACATTATATGGTGACTTGATTAGATATGTATCAGTTCACCCCGCSCCTCCCCATCACCATCGCCTCTCATCACCCTATTGTTGTGTGAGGATGGTTTTGCATTGTAATGGTTGTATGTATGTACTGTGACAATGGAAGGATTTCTTTTGTGTTCCATCCTGTCTTTAGGCCTGCCTGTGATAGGCCATAAATAACTTACGTTGTTTAACATTGGTCACCTCTATTGTTTTTTCTCGGTTTCTAAAAATAGTTACCATTGTTTTTATTAAGTTACTGTATCATGATTGAATCATATTATTGATTCATATGATCCTTTTGAACAATAAGCAGTTTAAAGCGAACAACAGCTTATGCTTAACAATACCCTAATTGACAATAGCTGATCAATACTTTTAATTAGGTCTACTTAATAATTAGGCTTTTATAATCAGTTATCGTTATGATTATAATACTTGTAATTGTACATGGATAACTATTTATTTTACGATTCAAACAGCGTCAATGTTTTTTCGAAGAATTTGGTGTCAAAGAATGTCTTCAAGGCAGGACGGTAATTCCGTGATTGACCACTAYATTATAACATGCGCATTTGGRTCTTTCCGTCCTGTTTAACACAGAGGTACCATTCATTCCCACAATTCTACTAGTTGTGCTCTTAGTAAAATGTTACTTCTGTAGAATTTAACTTTKATCAATTATTTATTTATTTAGTTGGACATAGGTAACTAATAACAATCTTAGACAATTGGAATAGGCCTACAATTGAACCATTAAAGGTGACACCTTATTCTGCTAATATAATAGGCACTCGTATAATTATATTATAGCATAACAATAATATCCTACAGTTTTATATAGCAATTGCATGTGTATGAGGCCCACGTAAGAAGAGCACTGCTTGTRGTGCCTGCATGGGAAACCTCTTGCAAGATATTGGCAATGTAATAGATTAATATAGCCAACATTTTCAAAATACATAGCTGTTCTCTTCAGGTGCGACATTGGATGAATGCGACTTTATTCTTCAGTTTTGGTTAATTACGCTTGAATGCCCTAGGCGTTTTAAGTGGGAATAGATGCTGGTGTGTACGGATGGGGGTTTGTAACATAATGTGTGCGCTCTTCTGTTTTCCTTGGCTCGAGTTCCAATTTCAGATTGCCGAGCCGATTGAATTTTTCCGTCGTCCGACTGCTGTGTGTATTTTGGAGGAGGAAGTCTGAACATTTTTGCTTTTTATGAATAGGTTATTATACGGGAGTGTGTGCTTCTGCGAGAACGAGTCGGAGAGAGAGAGGTACGGAGAGAGAGAGGTACGGAGACTGAAAGCGTGTGTGTTTCCAAGTGTATGTTCGCTTTGTACAGTTGTGTTTTTTTTATGCGTCTGTGAACCCTATGGATTTTTTTCAATTTCGGGTGATGAAGTGCCCCTTTCAAACGAATGTGCACCGCTGTGTCTCTGACACCTTGGACTGTTTTTCTCACGTTATGAACTATATGGATGGAGTGTGCTTGCAAAAATGCATGAGATCACTTACAAGTTCAGAAGTGCTTTCTCTTTATTATAATTACTYAACGAACAGAATATTCGATGGATTCGCATAATCTTCTTTCCATAGTTAGKCACACCTGTGCGGGAAGTGTCCTTGCGCACGTTTGTAAGACAAGGCATATCTAAACATTCATTCAAACTCCTGCTACTACCCATGCTACTGCGTGATAGCTTCTTGGTTTATGCTGTTCACAAATGGCATGTGGATATAGGCTAAACACTWAACAGGTCCCCACCCAGGCAATGAAAGCCCGAATTAGAGATTGTCTGTGCTGTGGCTCCCTCAGAAGGTCTGCCCCTACTGTTTATYCTCATCCCTCTGGGGTAAAAAGTGCGCATATATAGCATGACAGACACAGAGGGTACAAGGAATGAAWGCAKGGTTTTGTAAATGAACAAAATATGTGGGCAATATTTTCTTAACATGGATGTTCCTTAACCTAATTTCAAAGCAATCATTCTCAAAGAACGGTCTGTCTCACATATTCTAACCAAAACACCTTCCCTTACTTACACCCTCTTCCCCCTGCGCTCTCTCACTCTTTCTCCCCCTAGCAGTCACAGAGGTAGTGAATAGAGCCACTGTGTGGCCGACTAGTAGGGCCCTGGCTATTTGTCCTCAGCCTATGCCACAGGCATGCTTGTGGGTGTACATACGTCTGAGTATTTATCTATGTGTACTCTGCAACTGGATGCCTGTCTCCTTTAATGTCCTTTGTCTTGTCTTTTTTCCCCACGTGGGAGCATATTACTATATTGTCTTTTTTATCTCCTCTCTCTCCTCTCTCTCTTCTGCTCTCTCTTGCTCTCTTCCTCTTCTCTCTCTCTCTCTCTCTCTTTCTCTCTTCTCTCTCCCTCTCTCTCTCCTCTCTCTCTCTCTCTCTCTCTTCTCTCTCTCTCTCTCTCTTTCTCTCGCTCCTCTCCTCTCTCTCTCTTCCTCTCTCCCTCCTTTCTCCTCTTGGCCTTTGGCATGCTTTTGTCCAGTGTGCTGTGTTGTCCCTGAAGATTGAGCAGTCACCGTAGCCGCTTAGCTGCCTCCAACAGGAAGCACTCGGGTGTGGAGATCTCAGACCACCACACTACCTACGAGGAAACTGTTCAGTCACAAGGCCTAGTGTTAGGTGTACCCAGAGAGTGTCCGTCTCCTCCATTCACTTATGGGAGTTGATGAGGGGTTCAGGGTTGGTCAAGACCCACAAAGAAAAACGCTAAGAGGCATCAAGGCATCCACGATGTGTCATGAACCCACACCCCCCAGTGCCCACATCCCACTCCGCACACCCAGACATAGCTTAGGGCTTGGCCCATGCAGCCAACTGTAGATGTTGAAACTACCGAAGGCCCTAACTGCGTATCAAGCTGTAAATCCGAAATCTTGCAGTGTCAAAAAGGTCCTACCCAGTTCACGTCGCCGCCCACCATAAATGTCATAGTCACGTTTCAGACTAACCACAGTAACCAGACTAGACCCTCAGACTAGACCATCGACTAGACCGTCAGACTAGACCCATCAGACTAGACCTCCTACCGCAGCTAGACCTGTCAGACTAGACCCTCAGACTACCTCATGACTAGACCCCTCAGACTAGACCCCGTCAGACTAGACCCTCAGCTGACCACAATAGACCCGTCAGACTAGACCCTCAGACAGACCTTCAGACTAGACCCGTCTAGACTTCAGACAGACCCGTCAGACTAGACGCCAAGACTAGACCTCGTCGAAGACTAGACCCTCAGACTACCCCGTCAGACTAGACCCGTCAGACTAGACCCTCAGACTAGACCCGTCAGACTAGACCCCATTAGACTAAGACCCCGTCAGACTAGACCCGTCAGACTAGACCCCGTCAGGACTAGACCCGTCAGACTAGACCCATCAGACTAGACCCCGTCAGACTAGACCCGTCAGACTAGTGACCCAGTCAGACTAACCCTCGACATAGAACCCGTCAGACTAGACCCCGTCAGACTAGACCCGTCAGACTAGACCCTCAGACTAGACCCCATCACTAGACCCTGAGACCACGTCAGACTAGACCCCATCAGACTAGACCCCATCAGGACTGACCGCCGTCAATGAGCACCGTCAGACTAGACCCCGTCAGGGAGCTAGACCCGTCAGACTAACCCCTCAGACTAGGCGCCCACGTCAGACTAGACCCCGTCTCAGACTAGACCCCATCAGACTAGACCCCTCCAACCGTCAGACTAGACCCCGTCAAGACTAGACCCCATCAGACTAGACCCGTCAGCGTAGACACCACCTACTAGACCCCGTGCAGACTAGACCCAGTCAGGGAACCCCGTTCAGGACTAACCTCGTCAGATAAGACCCCATTCAGTACTAGACCCCATTCAGACTGACCCGTCCAGACTAGACCGCAAGCAGAAACCCCATTTAGACTAGACACCCGTCAGACTAGAGGCACTTTCAGCACTCTGCTTTTGAGGAGATGATTTGGGTTTTGCGAGAGAGATAGTTAGACATCTTTCCTTCAAGGGTTTTCTGAAAATTTACTTGCCAAAGTGTGCCAAAGCGTAATCATACACTGTCAGTCTAGACCTACTGTTCCTGGTAGACTAATCACTGTCATTTTCCTGGTTGTAGGAAGTGTGTTGGAGTGTCCGGGAACTCAGATGTGTACTTTTGCATGTAGATTTGTATCAATTATTTCAGACTGGCAATATTTTATATATGTTTGAAGGCCTCAGCTGTCCATTAGTGGACATGCATGAGATGTAAGAATAGAAATGACAGATAATGCATTCTGCTATTGWACAGTCTAATCCGGGACTGAAGTTAGAATTTATGGACCTAGTTATCTAGAATTCTCTTGCTATTTTAGTGTCGTTTTTGATCACGATAAGTGTTTTAGAGACCTATGATTTGCACAATGTATGGTTGCTTTTGTGGACAATTCACAGGAATCCAGACAGTTTCTGTGTTTAAATGGCTGCTTGTCTATACCACAGTCTATACCACCGCTGACCCCCTTCATATAACATAGTGGGCCATTTAGAGAGCCTGCCATCGTCTCCCACCTCACATGGTGTTCGAATTCGAGACAATGTTCACYGATAAAGATTTCAAAATGTGTTGGTGATTTTCAGAAGGGATTTTCCCAATTCGGATGGGCTGTTTCCAAGGGTCTCCATAAACGACGAGGATACCTTATTGTTCTGTAWTCTGCATAGTTCCACAGCACTATTTAACAAGGCTGACTTTATCACCATTCCTAGTCTCAGTGGTAAATGGGGTTTAAGCTCTTTGGTATACTTTGCTAAAGTCTGGTTTGATTTCACTGTTTTCTATTTAAAAAATCAAGAGAGTCTGTGTATAAAYTCTCAGTAATTTATTGGGTAAAACACTGTTTACCAGTCAGACTCATGGTTATGGCAGCTATGTAACATTACAAAGTGACAACAGTTTATGTTGTATATCTATAAAAGGCATTGAATTTGGACTTACATGTCAAACAGAGTTGTGGAGCTCCTGGTTAGGATGTGGGACTAGTTAAGCCAGGTGTTTAACATGGAAAGGCACTAACTTGTTACTCCCTGAGTTGGGATTCTTGCTTGTGCTTCTGTTGGATACTAGGCCTAACTGCCAAGAAGACATGTGCAGTATYTTAGCCTTCCAACTTTGCTGCAGTTCTTTATTTGGCCGTGGCTGTCTGGGCTTGTATGTTTTAGTAGGCCACCAAGGCCTCTCATATTGTGGTCCGCGTATCCTCCCTTAGGGCTAATCCTATCCTAGGCCCAACTGAGTCACTGGCTGAACTGAACCACATTCGTCACAGTCCACGTTGGCACTCTGCGGTAGAACTGCCGGTCGGGGATAGGCCTAGTTTTTGTAGCATAGGGCAATGGTTAGGTTKAAATCTTCCTAGCCTGGTTAAACCAGACTGAATGCTACGTTCGAAGTAAAACATTAGTGAACGTAGCACTCAGTCTGTTTTCACCAGGCTATAGCTAATCCACCTCCTCACTAGCTCTATATTAAACAGAACGAGCTGTGATTCACCACTGTCCACCATGCTGTCCTGCTTGTCTTATCCTACCGTTCACCCAGAGTTGCTTGAGGGTACGATCCCTTACGTAGAAGAATGAGGGCTTTCCTATGTTATGTTTAATAGCGTTGACTTGTSATCTTGTTTATAGCACCTATTGTGATCTTCTACTCGACTGAATGTTTTTTCCAGAGGCTGCAGGCCTCAGACAAAATAAAGTGCAACCGTTACTAGTTTAGTCCKAAGCTGTAGTCAGGGGCGACAATAGATTGTCTGATAATGTGATCTCCTGTCTAGTAATGTCTCTGTCGAATGAAACGTGTYTGGAGATACCCATGACCATATTAGGACCAGACATGGAGGTGTGTTAGCTAGGCTGTTTGAAACGTTGATCATACCCAACACTGTATGTACATGACAGACGACAAGTGGTTTCTTTAATTGTATGATATGGCAAAGTTTCATCAGTGGTTTTGTGAACTGGTTTGGTGGTTAGAAGTCGTTAGAAGTTTCTCAACTTGAGGTTGAGTTTGTCAATCTTCAGTAGTCTCTTACACTTTAACCCCAGGCAACTCTTCCAAACATTTTACCTCACTTTGAAATCTCTACCGCAGTGACAAGTTGTGCGGTCTTTCATATTAAATCGTGATTGTATATAAATATATGTCTATCATATGTCTCAATAACTCCTTTTTATAGTGCGGGTGGTTATAATGGATTTTCTGTCTGTGTACATGAATGATTATAAATACATTATAACTATAGAGAATGATACAAATTATAGGCCTAACCTCCAGTCTGAGCTGAACACACATGCCTAACTGTTGTGGTTGGCTGGAGAGAACGATAGAGTGAGAGTTCAAAGAGAGGAAATCGAGGACAAACTTGGATTTGGTCTGGGTCCTTTTTCGAAGGCAAGAATCATCTTCCATGTCCTCTATGTTTTAACTCTTTTCGCTTCCTATTTTTGTCTCCTTCTCATTCCGTCCTGTCTGCAACTCTTTTCTGTTGTCTCTCTCTTTGTTTGTCTCACTCTCTCTCTCTCTCTAACAATGTCCGTTTGGTGTGGCAGTAAAGGTCAGAGGTCAAGGTGTCAGGTTGTGGGTCTGTCTGGTATTTGGCGCCGTACGAGGAGGCCCCAGGAGAAAGAGTGAAAGGAGCGGGGGTGGAGGCGGGAAACAAGAGGTTACCCATTTCTTTGCTTTTCACCCCCAATATATTGTTTGTATTTTAACATTAATTATACCTTTGGAAAGAATTGAGGGTGAAGAACGCTCCTCAGTCCTGGTTCTCACCCTCCTTGTTTAACGTTGGACAGTGTTACAAAAGTCTAGAGGGTCATCTGGAGTGTGACTGATCTGGTCTGCAGTGGTTTCAAAGGGCTCTGTTTAGCGTGTGTATGTCATGTCACCTAGTCTCCTTCAACAGTGTCTGTTCACAGTCTCTGTGTTTGGACAGTCTGTGTTTGGGTCAGTTAACAGTTTTATGGTCAAAAATGTATTGGCTTGGATGTATGGACTCATTGTTTAAACTGTGATCAGTTATGAACACTGTTGAATGGTTTTATTGGTGTGTGTGTGTGTGTGTGTTTGTGTGTGGGGTTTGTGCCTTTGTGTGTGTGCTGTACAGTGTGCATTCTGTCACGAATACAATGAAACAGTAGGCTATACCCATCAGTGTTTTATGCCATCCTATCAAGGCATAGATTGCTTTTCACCCCCAATATATTGTTTGTATTTTAACGTTAATTATACCTTTGGAAAGAATTGAGGGTGAAATAAGACATGCAACTGCAGACACAAATGTAATGAATAGAGCTAACAGTCCYTATTCTACCTGACAGACAATCACGTCTGCTCTACACAGTACTTTTCTATCTGAGCGTTCTGTCACATTTTACCCTCCTTTCTGACAGCTGTCAGGAGAGTTCTGTGTCTGACCTAGCCCCATCTAGTGGTYAATTAAGTTAATTACATTAATAAAGCAGCCGTCCCGCTCCTGTTTCAAATCAATCAAATCAAATCATATTTCTTTACCTGCACTTCATTACGTTGCACGACATTTTCCAATTGTCTTACATTTAGAATAGTTTTGATTGGGCTTAGTGCTATATGTGAACCATTTTTCTTCATAATAAGGCCTGCATATAAAAGACACCATGAACAATTTCTAACATCCTGGTTTATAATGGATGGAGCATACTACGTACTGTACATGTATGTAGGCTATTTCCATGAAAGAAAATGGATAGGCTAGTTCAATGACTGTGTGATTGGGTAATGTGATTCCATAATCACTGTAGCTCACTATCCGGTGTATGTGACAATAACACATCGCTTTTTGTTTTACTATGTTGCTGTGAATAAAGCAACGTGAAGGACAATAGAATGATTCTCATTTACAGCACAGGGTGTTAACTCCCTTGACACACCCGGTACTCCCATTTAATGACGCTGTGTACAGGGTGGTCTCTACTCTGTGACCATACGTGAGTGGTTAAAGGGGAGGGCGAGAGAAGAAAGAAAGCAGGCAAAGAGAAGGCGGGGGCTTGCCTGCGTGCCTGCCTTGTCTAACCCCGTCTGGCTCCATATTTTCCGCTCCTTGTCCCGCGTTTATGTTTTTTGGGGGGGTTGTGTATTTCTGACGTTATATTTTGGTTCGTTCTCCTCTCCCAAGGCCTACTGACAGGAAGGGCCCATTGAGCAGAGCAGCGGTGAGCGGGCCGAGACAGAGGTGCTCATTGTGCGCGTGATCCTGCGTTGGAGTCTGACCCAGGCCGTGCTGTCCGCGGTTTCTCTCCTCCCACCTCTCTCGTCCTCTTTCGCTCTCGTCCCTCTCTCACTGTCGCTCTCATCCTCTCTCTTTCTCCTTCGCTCTCTCCCTCTTTCTACCCCCTTCTCTCTCTTTCTCTCCCCCTCTCCCCCCCGTCTCGTTCTCCCAGTTCCTGTTTCGGAGAGTTAATGGGGCATTACAATATCACTCTCCCACTCTCTCTGTCTGTAGAGAATTCCCCCTCTGCWACACCGTTGATCCCTCMTCTTCCCTCTCTSTCTCAGTTAGTGTGCTGCTAATAGACTGTGGTCCCGATTCTCTGAGTCAAYATTAACGCACCATTTGAGAGTTCACCATAAATATGGTCATCTGAGGCCTTCAACCATGTTGCTAGCAGGGTGTCACCTAAACACAATTAGCCTGGATTGGATCATTGTGATGAAAATGATATAATATCATATGGTCCAGTTCATTGGTATTGAGACTCCAATACAGAGTACAGGCTGGCTTATGGGAATAATAGTATTCTATCATTACATATGAATGTGCTTTGGTTGGGGGCATTTTTCAATGATCAAAAGATACATTCCTCTTCCAGGCTAGGATTGCTTTTCTCTTTCATTTCAAAGTGCTGTTTGTTAAAGTGTCTGGAAATGGCTATAGTAAATGTGGCTTACTGTTGTTTTTTTTTATGTAATGGCAACATTAAAGGTCTGTGGTAATTCAGTCATTCCAATACTTCCTGCCTGTGAAATGCTTGACTGGCATCATAAGGATATTAGGACGAGTGTCACTGCAGGGTGCGCTATAAATGAAACTTTGCTGCCCACTAACAGTATAGAAAAATGTACCTAGCGTCTCGAACACAGACAGGGCAGCCAAGACCAACTCTGACTGCAATAATACAACCTTGAGGAAAGCCTGAAACACTGAAACATGGTGAAGAAAGATGGGAGTACTCAACTTGTTTAGGCTGTACACACTGCTCTCTTGTTGGAGTGTCTAGGAACTTAGTCACATTCCTGAACCAACCAAGGTCCCCATTCCGGCTAAATTGGTAACTGGGTGGAGTCAAAACGATTTATCCTGCTAGGTAATAGAGCATGTTGGAAGTAATAAGTGCTTTGTTGAGTACATGAAATCAAGCATGCCTTCTTGCATCGCATGAAGTTGTTGGACTTATCTCAGAATCTCTGTTTCCTGGTTTGATTGAATAAGGCTGTAGCATTCCACATCTTATCCAACCAAGTCTTACTTGGGCAGAATAGACAGGTTCAACGTGGCACATTGACTGAGGGCCAGTTTCCCAGATTAAGCCTAGTCTTAGCTAAAGAGCACGCTAAATGGAGAATCTCTATTGAAAGTGCTTTTTAGTCCAGATGTAGGCTTAATGTAGACCTGGGAAACTGGCCCTGAGGAGTCAGCCCATTGGTTTAGGCCTGGGAAACTGGCACTGAGGAGCCAGCCCATTGGTTTAGGCCTGGGAAACTGGCCCTGAGGAGTCAGCCCATTGGTTTAGGCCTGGGAAACTGGCCCTGAGGAGTCAGCCCATTGGTT
>NC_036869.1:17842612-17849472 GCF_002910315.2 Salvelinus sp. IW2-2015
CAGCCCATTGGTTTAGGCCTGGGAAACTGGCCCTGAGGAGTCAGCCCATTGGTTTAGGCCTGGGAAACTGGCCCTGAGGAGTCAGCCCATTGGTTCAGCCAAGCAAAGTATGGGTGACAGACAGTCATATCTGGTATGGAGGCAGGATGTGAGATTGGCGGTGATGTCTGCGGTCGGTTTATTCTGTTTGCACAGACTCTATGACTCTTCCATGACTCAGCACTATCACATTTATGGTGCTTGTTATATTTGCTTGACAGACACTGGTTGAATAGAGGAGCCTGTTCCTCAGGTTAGATAGATGGTGGACTAGACTTGGTGACCTTCTATTGCCGTAAAAACTTTTTGTATGTATTTTTCTTACAGAAATAATTATGTCTATGATACTTTGACCTCTGGATGAGTGTAGGTGTAGGATATAGGCCTAATATTGAATCTACAAATCTAACTGGAATGGTTGTTGTCTGTGGTGGGTCTCAGACGACGACCTATAAAGAAACATATTGTAAGTTGATTCTAGTCAATTGGTTTCAATGTCAAAGCTATATCATGATAGAGTCCATTCATGAAGATGTAACAAAGGATCACGACCATAACTCCATGCAGTTTTGTCTATTAACCCCCCCAACCCTCCCCCCCCCCCCCCTCTCTCTCTCTCTCTCTCTCAGTCTCTCTCGCTTCTCCTCTCTTCTCTCTCTCTCTCTTGTCTCTCTCTCTCCTCCGTCTCTCCTCAGATCAGTGGATGTTTGCGCAGCTGCAGCTGCCCTCTCTCCCCGAAGGGGTGCGGAAGGTTCCAGGCTTCTGCACCTCCCGCCGTGCCGGCTCCGCTGACCATGCCTACCGCATCACCAAGAAGGCCCAGATCTCTGCCCCCACCAGTCAACTCTTCTCAGGTACAGTACCTCTATATCCATGTCTAACTAGGGTCCTGTTCGTTAGGCACCAAACGGAAGAAAACGGATTCAAACATGGACTTTCCTAATAAGAAACGTTCMTTTTTGTTTTCCGTTGCAAAGSGCTTTAAAATGTCTTCCGTTGGGTGCCCTAATGAACACGACCYAGGCCTCAACTGGACTGAAGCCTCAACATACCTCATCTCTCAGGTTGACTTGGAAAGACGTGGTCGACATTACCTGTAAATGGGATGGATTGCTGAAATAATGGACACAGACTGGGGCATACAATTTATGCCACGTGCATTCTGTGAATTTATTTTTGTAATGTGTCATGATTGCTATTTTTGTCTCTTTTAGTGGTTCTTATCATTGTTGTTTGGTTTTAGGGTTTATTTTCATCCTACAATTACCATAAGGAGGTTAGTTGGGCCATAACTTTGCAGCTTTAGTGCTAGATTGCTTTTGCGTTAGSCATRTCATTATTTCGTGCAAGAGCATGTGAAATGTAAATGCCTTTGGARGAGCCTAAACAAATGAAGGGCCAACTAACTATCGTCTGAGACCCTGAAGCGCGCGAGGATTGTAAGTAGCACTTATGTGGTTGAAAGATATCCTGAAAAGTCAGAAGCTCATTTTCTTAGTCTGGGTTTTCGATTTTTCGACACCCACCTCTTATGTCTGTTCACACTTCAATCCTTCAAACCCTCACCTTTAAGATCCAATAAAATGTGCAGCTGTCTACACTTAGACACCCCTAACTCTAATTTGTCATCAGTCGTCTACCCTGCTCCTGTGTCTAATATCCTTCTTCTCTCAATGCCTCCCTCTCTCCCCTCTTCCTTCTTCCACCAATGCCTCCCTCTCTCCCCTCTTCCTTCTTCCACCAATGCCTCCCTCTCTCCCCTCTTCTTTCTTTCCTCCATGCCTCTTTCTCCTCTTTTCCTCCCTCCCCCCCTTCAGGTCGTTTCCCAGAGAACTTCTCCATCATGGCTCTGGTCAAGGCCCATGCGGGCCTCCAGGCCTTCCTGTTGTCCATCTACAGTGAGCAGGGTGTCCAGCAGCTGGGTGTGGAGCTGGGACGCTCCCCCGTCTTCCTGTACGAGGACCAGACCGGCAAGCCCGCCCCCGAGGACTACCCCCTCTTCAGTGGCGTCAACCTGGCCGACGGCAAGTCAGTAACAACGCGTCCTGCGGCTCTGTGTGTGTGTGTGTGTGTGCCTGTGTCAGTATTTGCATGTGTACTGGGTTTGTTTGATGGACTACAGTTTTCAGTGTTTGCATGCATTCTTGTTTTTGTTTTATGCAACTGCATTACATCATATGAATATCTTCTTGATTAGTCAGATTTTGCAGGGTTGTTATGAGATTTGACACATTTTGCCTCAGTGTCCCATAACAGTGGTTTTCAAACCTCTCCTCTAGAACCTCGAGACGTTTCACAATTTTGTTGTAGCCCTGAACTAAGTCACCGATTCAACTTATCAAGGGCTTGATAATTAGTTGACAAGTTGAATCTGGTGTGCTAACGCTGGAATAGTTCAAATACATGGAACGGCTGGGGGTCCCATAAGGAAGAGATGCAAGGTGCTGGACCGGAGACATGTGGGAACTGCTTCACATGTTAACCTGTCTGGAATACCGCATTTCCACCCAGGTGACTACCGTGGGTTCCATGAAGCTGGTTGAGAGAATGCCTTAAGAGTGTTATGCAGAGCTGTAGTCAGTGATCGGTGTGAGTTCAATTGACGTCATGGGTAGGCTACTTTGAAATAGAAGTATTATTAAAATATAAATCAATGTGTTTGTGGAATTGTTTGTGGTTTGTCAGAATCTAACGCGCTGCGCCTTGTCCGTCCTTCGGACCTGGGAGAAACAAGATTACAATAGATGTAATGTGTTTATTATTTCATATTAGTTTTTGATGTTTGCACTTACTATTCTAAAGCAAATGTCGAAATAAGTAATTAGGAGTAATATACAACATTCCTTGAGTAATGGATGTCCAAAACTTAGGTTTGACGTCGTTACTGTATGATAGAATCCTACGCAAAATCGGAAAAGGTTCATAGTGTGTAAATTGTTTTATGTGTCTTTGTATTCTTTCCCACTGGCCTGTGCATACTTCCTTTATTCGTCTCCGTTCATTATGAAATCTTCCATTTTGGGAGCTGTATCCAGAAGATAGCCATCTTTTCTCTATGACTTTATTTTAGGTCTAGGGATTAATTTTAGAATTTATTTTTATTAACATGCAGATAAACTTTACCTAGGGTATGGCGGGTTTAAGTGTTTAAATGGCAATAAGGTTTAAGCAATTAATTTTTTGCACTTAGTGCTTTTCCAACAGACTTGTTCTTTTTGTTGCTTTCAAAGCAACAAATCTGCTTAGAATGTGCGGGGTAGTAGAAGCGCTATATGGGCCTATTTAGAGGCACTTTCCAGTAAAAAAATAAATAAACAAGGTGGACCTTTAAGACAATGCCACGTTTTAATTGCTTGCTAGTAAATAAGTATTCTTTTAAAAAAAAAGGGCTTGGATTTGTCTGACGTACATTATTCAACAGCAGTCGACAAGGGTCTGTTCTGGCTCTGAGGCCCTATAAATCGGGTGTATATGGTGTAAAAATGGACAATGCAACGAATCCTTTCAACATTGTTACAATTTGGATACCCAAATCTTTTTCTTTAATTTATTTAGGGATTCATAAATCTCAGGTACACTGATGATTTGAGGCCTGGTCTAGCAGGTATATTAGCCCACTTCTAGCGCCAAGATGTTAAAAACATGCCGCCCTGTCCTGGTTCCCTATTGTATGTTATGTTCCTCGCAAAATAGAAGTATTGGGCGATGAGACTTTTTACGCTCGGGCTTAAATAAGTGTCGGGCCATGCTAAATTGCACTTTTTTGAATGCCCATGTCGTTTACGCTTCTTATTCGCTACGTTGTTTTGTAAAACAGTTAATCCCAGTCATTTCGGGTTACATTTATGTTTGTTTCATCTTAATGCACATATTAATGTATTATCTCTTAGGTCATTATTATGCTACCATAGTATCATTCATTCCTAGTGGAGGTGGTGAATTGTTGTTCTGCAGAAGGTTCATTGGCCCAGACACCTCACTTTATGCATAGCATTAGTCATTGTGATCATTGCATATCATAAAATTTTAGGGTATGATCCTTATGAACACATGTCCATTGCCTTCCCTGTTGCGGGATTTGGTTTTAGTTCTTACCGGTGACCAGTGAGCTGAGATAAGTGGGCTTTTTTGGACCAAGGCATAGACTTCGAGGGACGCTGGAGGCCAGTGGGTTTGGGCGACCCGAGAATTATGTAGGTAGAGAGGTTCCAGGAAACAAGGGCTTATATAACAGGTCTTGCAGTCTGGGTTGGGTTAGGTGGTATGTGTTGGTTAGCTTCGGTTGCCAAAACGGAGTGATTAGGGCACTAGTGATAGCAATTCACTGTTGAATGAATTGTCGGTTCAGTAGTTAGGTGGTAATGGATGAGTCTTTATTAATAATAGGTGTAGATCATATGTCCGAAGTCAAAGGTTATCAATTGGTAGGTTTCTTATAGGTTCAGTTTATTTTACGAGGTATGTTTGGCAGATCATGTGAAGTTTATGAAGGAGGCTCTTTGTTTGCTGAAAATTTAGTAAGTCCGATTCCTTCACTAGATTTAATTGTGGAGAATTGGAGATTTGCTTATATGTGAGTCTGGAAGGAGAGTTTTTACCCTAGTCTAGCTTTATTAGGACCACTCAGAGTATGTTGATAAGTTTGTGCCTCCATTATTACTATTTGCTTTCAGAATTTACCTGTGGTCTTCCAGAGTCGTGATGCTAGTCGGGCGGGAGGGTGAGGGCAGCGATTTTCGGATTGAAGACCATGCATTTAGTTTTACTAGCGTTTCTGTAAGGTAACAGTTTGGAGGTTTCATCAGCGGAAGGATTGTGCTTCTGTTATAGTTGTCTCATTTCTTAGAAGGCTCATCTGGAGGTTTGTATTAACAGTGGGTCCATTTAAAGAAAGGTGCAGTATGTATTATCGCAAGTAATGGTGTACGTCTACATAGAGGTGGCATCAAGAGAATCACCAGCAGGCAAGAGCCGACATCACTGATATATATCCAGAGATTTACAAGAGTTTATTGGCCTTCGAGCAGTTGAACGGCTTCGGTGGTTCACACCCCCATAGGAGTACTGCCTTAAGAGGATCCGGAACAACAGGGCCCTTCTTCTTATGGCGATTTCTCTTGACATACTGAACTCTATCGGATCGGATATAGATTAAGTGGTTATTGGTGAACCAGGCAATCTTCCTAATTTGTTACTTAAGTTTGCAGTCATTTGAGTAGACTTCCGTTAATTAGGCGTATTGGGTTGCCGATAAGAATGTGGTGGATTGACAGAGTCGAAACGTTCTAGGCCAAGGCGATGATTGAAATTGATTTTAAGGCTGCACAGTAAGTGCATCTTTTTTTATGCTGAATGGCTTCAGGTTTTTGGATGTGATAATCTTGTTAGTAGGGCAGTATGACCGTCTCTTATGAAGACGTTGGCACTTGGCTGAGGTGGCACCATTGGTTCTATGTACAGAACTCTAGTGTAAACTTCACGATTGTATATTGTGGTTAGGACGGTAACGGTGTGGATTCGCGAATTGGCTCGGAACTTGTGATGACTCCTGTTAATGTTGCGTTTCAAATGACCGAAGACCTCAATGATTTTACGAAGATAAGGCACGGGGCAAATGGATATCGGTCTATAACAGTTTGTCCCCCTTTGGAAAGGGGGGATGACCGCATCAGCGTTCCATTCTTTGGCTGATCTCAGACGATACGAAGGGCAGTGTTGCTTACCATGGTTTAGCTAAATCGGGAGTCTCGCAACAGGTTGCGGCGGATTACTTATTTTAGGAGGGTCCAGTTTGGCTAGCACAAGTGAGCCTCTCTTGTAGGAATGCGGCATGATTATTGTCCAGCTCTTTTTCAGAACACATCAGCTGTCCGGATTTGGGTGAAGGAGAAGCGAGGGGGGGGCTTGAGGCAAGTTGCTGCAGGGGGAAGGTGCTGAGGATGGGTTGGCCACGTGTGGTAGTGTGGGTAGCCAGGTGGAAAGCATGGCGTCAGCCATAGAAAAATGCTGGTTCTGGGAAGCAATGTTCGAGTTATCGCCTCTGAGGTTGTTCTATTTCGGTGGTGTTACCAATGTTCCTAATCTCAGTGCAGTGGGCAGTTGGGAGGAGGTGCTCTTATTCTCCATGGACTTTAGTGTCCGCAAAATGTTGGGGAATTAGTGGGCTTACAGGATTGCAAATGTTCTGTTTGAAAAAGCTAGCCTTAGCTTTTCCTGACTGATTATTTTTGGCTCCTGAACTTCCCTGAAAAAGTTGCATATGCGCGGGGGGCTATTTCGATGCTAACGCAGACACGCTTCTGCCATTTAACTTACAGCGCATGGTTTTTGTGCATGGGGTCAAGGACAGGTTCCCAAGTCTCTTCTGGTGGTGAACCAACGGGTCTATATCTTTCGTCTTCTATTTCGTCATTTTTGAATGGGGATAGCTGGTATTTAAGGATGGTGAGGAGGGGGCCACCTTTAAGAGCGGGATTAACCGGGAGGCATCCTGCTGGACTGGCCTCAGCGAATGAGGTCAATATCCTTCCATTTGGATACCCGGAGGACCCAGAGGTGCGGATGGTAGGAAAAGGCGTTAGACTCAGCTGACAGTTGTAATGTGGTTTGTCAATTAGGGGAGGGGGCGATTTTGTATACCAATTACAGGTTGGTAAGTTGTGACGTGTTGTTGTGTTGGGTTGGTTGTGTGTGTGTGTTGTTGTGTGTGTGTGTGTGTGTGTGTGTGTGTGTGTGTGTGTGTGTGTGTGTGTGTGTGTGTGTGTGTGTGTGTGTGTGTGTGTGTGTGTGTGTGTGTGTGTGTGTGTGTGTGTGGTGAAAAA
>NC_036869.1:17849497-17905879 GCF_002910315.2 Salvelinus sp. IW2-2015
TATAGAGCCTAAATACGTGGGACAGGGATAGCTCTTGATGGTTCTAGTGTATGTATATTCTATGGTTCTAGTGTAATGTATGTTCTATGGTTCTAGTGTATGTATATCTCTATGGCTAGTGTAATGTTATCTCTATGGTTCTAGTGTAATGTATGTCTCTATGGCCACTATGTATATATCTCTATGGCAGTAGCTAGGTATTGTGATATCTTATGGTACTAGTGTATAGGTATATCTCTATGGCACTAGTGTCATGTATGTCTCTATGGCACTAGTGTCATTCATATCTCGTTGGCACTAGTGAACTAACTGGTGTGACCTCTGACCTGGAAAGAACTCTCAGGTGACAAAACATGCTTTTTTTAGTTAAATGTCTTCCCAGCAGCATGCTCCGATCTAACTCTCACGCGGGTGTGGCCATGGAAAGTGATGTCCGATCACAAAAGAAGTGGCTATCCTCTCTCTTCTTGGTTTTCTCGTCTCCTCTCCTTCCTGAACATTGATAGGTAGAAAGACTGAAAATGGGGCTAACTTCTTTCTTTGACCTATCAAGTTTTTACAGGTTTGTGGTCTGAAAGGAAAAGGGGCCAGGAATGTAGAGGCTCCTGGGACACGGTTACCATTACTGTCTGTTGTAATGGCAGCACTTTCATTAAGATCTGCTTCAGGAAATAGGCTACCATGTTATGTCCCAAGCTGAACCACTCACAATGACTGTAATGTTCTTCATTAACCTTCATGTTCTTCTTCTTCTTGTTTGTCCAGCAAAAACCCGATCAACCCTTCAAAGGCAGCGGATCTGCTTTCAGCTCAGGAACTGATTCAAATGATATTACTTCTCATTTCAATGAGGCTTTCTGTTGGTCTTCTATTTCCCACAGGGYGATATCCAACAGCTGCTGATCGCATCCAACCCTCAGGCTGCTTATGACTTCTGTGAACACTACAGCCCCGACTGTGACTCCCCCTTACCCAAGACCCAGTCCCAGGAYCCCAACACATACGTGAGTAACACAGCACCACATACACTGGACAGTAACCTGGAAGTGAATTAGGATTCACCAATGCGCCACCACAAGTCACAACAGTTTTCTATAGTMCGTTTACCACTTGGAGCTCACGTCACTAGAGTCTCTCTATGCAGTCCAGCTACTTCAAACATCACGACCACAGCATAAAGCAACTCAGGACCACACAACCCAGTGCAACACAACACAGGATAGCATAGTGCAGTACAATACTGCTATCCTAAGCCCCAATATACACTGATATGAAGGGATGTCCACACAAACCCCTCTGCTTACTGAAGGCAGTGAGGCCTCATCATCCCCAGCCATCTACAGCTCCAGGAAGTCATCAAAGTGCTGCTCTGTCCTCTCGCATAATGAGTTTGTACCTATCCACTTTCCCCCTCACCTACGTGTGTTCTGAGGGAATTCAATAACAGCAGGGCCCTTTCTTTACCACCACAAACAATACACAATAGGAACAATGCCGTAGTACTTCAGTAATACAGGCAAACTGATGAGAAACTGATCAGAAGTCAATTCATGTCATTTGTTTCCTCTTGGGGGAAAAATTTCGTTTTTAATTTGTTTGGGTTTGTTGATATCCTGATACAAGACTTATTTCAATATAGACACACAAGCATTGAATCACAGTTGATWTGCACTCAACTTGAATAAAAGGCTGTTTTAGAACAAAATGGAAGACAGAAAGGTCGGGGAAAGAGGATGATACAAGTAGTCTGCTTCTCTACATTTCATTTCATGACTATAAGGAGAAGTATCGCGTTGGATGCACCGATCACAGAAAACATGTATTAGAGATGCTGCTGAAATGAGTGCTGTGGAATGAATTTAAATCGTTGTGGTTTTATTCATTGCTTTTGTTTTCTCATTCATCAAGATCCTCCGTGTGTCTCCATTAATAGCTCCCCAGACATTAATCAACACATGGAGTCCTAATGAATCGGAAAACATTGCTTTTCTTTTCCAATGCACTCATCCCCACCATATTTCCCCCTTCACTTCTCCTTTCATGCCTCCCTTTCCACCCCCTCTGCCTTTCTCTGCCTTTGAAACTTCGCCCCTCCTGTCCTTCATTCCACTGCCTCCATTCCTCTGCCTGTACGACCCTCTTGCCCAAACCCCCATCTCGCTCAGTACTTTGATGAGGAGCAAGATGACCATGAGTACCTCTATTATTATGGGGAAACAACAAACCCCTTCCCCTCTCCTCTGTCCACCTCACCTCCCCCCGACCACGGGGCCCCATTCAACAGGTAAAAAGGGAGCAAGAGAATCAAAATAGAGGGAGAGGAGGGAGAGAGAGAGGCACAGGGAAAGAGGGATGAAGGTAAATAAGGTTCAGGCTCAGTACATGAAAAAAGAATGACATCATTTTTTTTTTACATCATTTTTTCTTACTGTAAGACATCCCTTTTGTAAGTTACATTTGTATGTTACATTTTTTTCAATATCATATTAAAAAAGTTTAGGTCGCCATGCCTCTCTCCCTGTCAATCTGTTTCTCCATACTCTCCTCTGTAATACTACCATTGACATTGACCACTCATCCTCTGACATCACCTCTTTACACCTCACCTATCACATTGTATTAACATTGTGTTATTAATGTTGTATAAATGTCATTTACATGTTGTCATTGTCGTATATATGAGTATGTGTAGGTATGTTTACAATGTGGGGCACTGGGACACTAGTACAGCACACACACCTCCTCCCTTATTTCTCTGGCCACACTGCCCCTCTCTCCCTTATTCTCTGGCCACTGCCCCTCTCTTCCTTTATTCTCTGGCCCACACTGCCCCTCTCTCCCTTATTCTCTGGCCACAACTGCCTCCTCCCTTATCACTGTCCCACTGCACCTCTCTCCCTTATTTCTGTCCCACTGCCCTCTCTCCTTATTTTTGGCCACACTGCCCCTCTCTCCCTTATTCTCTGCCACACTGCCCCTCTCTCCCTTATTCTCTGGCCACACTGCCCTCTCTCCCTTATTCTCTGTCCCACTGCCCCTCTCTTCCTTTTCTCTGTCCACTGCCCCTCTCTCCTTTCTCTGTCCCACTCCCTCTCTCCCTATTCTGGCCACACTGCCCCTCTCTCCCTTATTCTCTGTCCCAACTGCCCCTCTCTCCCTTATTCTCTGGCCACACTGCCCCTCTCTTCCTTATTCTCTGTCCACTGCCCCTCTCCCTTTTCTCTGCCACACTGCCCCTCTCTCCTTATTCTCTGGCCACACTGCCCCTCTCTCCCTTATTCTCTGGCCACACTGCCCCTCTCTCCCTTATTCTCTGGCCCACTGCCCTCTCTTCCTTATCTTCTCTGCCCACTGCCCTCTCTTCCTTAATTCTCTGTCACTGCCCCTCTCTCCCTTATTCTCTGGCCACACTGCCCCTCTCTCCCTTATTCTCTGTCCCACTGCCCCTCTCCTTATTCTCTGGCCACACTGCCCCTTCTCTTCCTTATTCTCTGTCCCACTGCCCCTCTCTCCCTTATTCTCTGGCCACACGTGCCCCTCTCTCCCTTATCTCTGTCCCACTGCCCCTCTCTCCCTTATTCTCTGGCCACACTGCCCCCTCCTCCCTTATTCTCTGCCACACTGCCCCTCTCTCCCTTATTCTCTGGCCACACTGCCCCTCTCTCCCTTATTCTCTGGCCACACTGCCACTCTCTCCCTTATTCTCTGGCCACACTGGGCCGGACCAACTGTCAAGAGAAGGAAGGAAAATGAAAGAATACAAAACAATGGACATTATATATTTTGCTATCATTTTTTGCAATTGCTCATATGATTATTACCCTCAACTTGGAAATAACAACCTAATGCAGTACATGTTTTGTATGAAAGTACGCATTAAAGGTAGACTCATACATCATATCACTGGGTCTGAGTCTCAGTTTGAGTCTCAGTTATGACAAAACAATGGAGCATTTGTATGAAATGACTAGCTGAGGATGATGAAGGATTATTCAACTCAGACAGCAGTGGGTRAGAAAGGGCTGTCATGTATCAGATGTGTCTGTATTAACATAATTTGCATGTCTGATTCATTATGGGATTAACCACTGCATTYCTGCTTTTCATATGTGTAAATGTTACTGCATGCTTCCACATATTTGACCATGTAATCGGTCTACTTGTCTTTTGGTCAATATAAGGTATCAATGTGTCTGTCCCCYTGTACATCCATGGTTATGCATTTCCCCTGGATAATTATGCCCCTGTCTGCCCATTTGTCTGTCAATCTCTCTGTGCCTCAGTTTAACTGTCTGTCTAAATACCTGTGTTTTTCAATGTCCCTTTTCTGTTGTCTATATCTCATTATGTGTAATATACATGTTTCCCATAGCATGTCCAATGAGCTATTCTCTACATATATGCACACACACTGTACATATTTTTGTATTTGCCTGAATTTGAATATATCGSTTCCCATCTGTGTATTTTCTTCACTAGTTAAAATATCAGATCACGCACCAGTAAAACAAACTTTTGTTCGCCTGACACCCAATGCTGCTGCTTCTCTGTGGCTATGAGCTSACAGCTCTCTCGCAGTTGGACGGCTCAGTGCATCAGAGGCTACAGCTTTACCTGACCGTTACATCCCCAGTGCCTCCGCAAGCCACAGGCTCCATTTGTCATTAGCACAGAGATGCTGCTTTTTTAATATGGAGAATGGCATTACTGGAGAGATCAGCATCCATTGCACTGTACGAGCTGAGTATTAGGCTACACATTGTATTACATTGACTTCCAAAATATAATTCTACACTGAATTCTGTTGTAATTTAAGTCTTGTCATTGGCACATAGCACCATTCCTACCTTGCTCCGATTAGTCAAGGTTTCAATTGGCTTTAAAATGCTCAGTTCCCGTCTTTCCTGTGCTACATTGAAACAACTTTTCTTTATAGGAACTGTAAAGCACCTTTGCCCACTTTAGGCTGTATCCAGTAATGCCAGAACAGTCTCAGTAAATCACCCAAGCCTAAGCCATCTTTAAATCACTGTCTCAAAACATCCACCTTTGTCTTTCTCTCTCCATCTATCCATCCCTTGTGCTTTCATCCCTTCCCACCCCCCAATGTATCTCTCTACCTCTCCTCTCTCTCAACACCCACCCACCCTCACAAACTACAACACAACACAACCAACACGCATGCACAACAGAAGGGTGCCAAGGGCAATGCTGACAAACGCAAACCTGTGGTAGTTAAGACAGACAAACCTATAGTCGTGAAGGCAGACAAACCTATAGTCGTGAAGGCGGCCAAACCTATAGTCGTTAAGGCGGCCAAACCTATCGTCGTTAAGTTAGAAAAACCTGTAGTCGTTAAGGCGGACAAACCTATAGTCGTTAAGGCTCCCAAACCTGTAGTAGTTAAGTCGGCAAAACCTGCCTCATCCAAACCTGCGAAAGCAGAGCATGCCAAACTTGAGGCCACAGCCAAACCAGCTAAAGCCGTACCTGCTGCCACCAAGCCCACCAAAGCCAAACTTTACCCGGCCAAACCAGCCAAAGCCAAACCTACTGCAATTGAAGTTCTCCTGAACAAGATCAAACCCACTACAGTCACACCAGTGGCCAAGCCCACACCTGCTGCGAAAAAGGCAGAAAAAAAAGTAAATGGCAAACCTATAGTTGAGAAGAAAGTAAATGGTGAGGCCAAAATCAATGGCAATGCCAAACCTATAGTTGGGAAGAAAGTAAATGGTAATYCCAAGGTCAATGGCAAACCTGTAGTTGAGAAGAAAGTAAATGGTGAGGCCAAAGTTAATGGCAATGGTAAATCCGCTGAGGATAAGAAAGTGAGTGGTAATGGCAAAAGCGGCAGTGACAAAAAAGCTAATGGCAATACAGAAGCAGCAAAACCTGAAACCACTAAAGCCCAGACAAAAAAAGAAGTCGCTAAAGTTAAAGTAGAAAAAACTGTGGTCAGCAAAGTGAAACCAGCAAAAGCAGAAACCAAAGTAGTGGTAGCAAAAACCGAAGTCAAAGTTAAAGTAGTAAAAACCGAGGTCACAAAGGTTAAGGAAGCGAAAACYGAGATCACTAAAGTCAAACCAAGAGAGTCAGTTGTCATCAAAGTTCCTCCCTTCCTCAAACCTGCACCGAAGAAAGAGCTGCCAAGCCCACAACCTGCTTCCCCTAAGCCAGAAAGAACCAAGGTGGTGCTTGATGTAAATAACGTCAAATCGATGACCCAAAAAATGCCTCCCTTCGGCAAGACTGCATACAGYGGCACCGTCGTCCCTGTGCCGGAAAAACCAAAGAAGAAACAGGGCAACGGTTATCAACAGGTACAAACAAAGAGCCCATGGTGGCAGTCCAGTGCTGTATCTTCCACCTATCCCTTCTGGGAACCAGGTCGTTCTCCATCCAGATTTCACTGCAAATGTCTGTTCAACAAGCAGGCTTGTAGTTCTGCTTTAAATGGATGATAGTTTTAGTGCCTCGTTTTAGGCGTAAGAGTTTATTCTTTTTTAGGCACACTTTTCAAATGAATTTGGTCTGCAGAGAAGATAAACCATTTTTATACAACGATACATACTTTCACTATGGGTATGTTACGTACATAGATTACAGTAATACTAAAAAGCTGTGAGTCTTATTTGTTTCATATTCATATCTATCTATATAAGAAGTAACTGTTTTATAATTGTCTAAATTATACATGTAATTTACAAATCTTGGATTTAACATCTATAAAGCTAAAACTGCACAGTCAAACGTTATTGATGAATTTGCATTCATTGTGACTGCAATGCCTGTTCGACTGAACCACTAACAGCTATAGAATTGAGTGTAAAAACCTAGCTAGGTGGTGGACTACCTGGTCCTCAGAAAGGAAGTTGGCTCATRCCAACCTGGACCCTCTCCTCCGTTTATATATCATATAATCAATATGATGGTGAGAACCTATATGATATAGCGGTGTAACAGACTGTCATATTGAAGCATGGCTATCTGTACAGTCTCCTCTCCGTTTYCTTACAAACTCCCCTTCAAAGCTCCTGAAACTCAGAACCTGTTCTCAGCGTTCACACAAGGCCTGTTGTGTCTTTTTCATCATTCAATTATAATGAGTGGTGCGCTAGTGAAGTGATTGACCTGTGTGCATGCGTTTCTTACACAGAAAAAAGGAGACATAAACCATATGTACCCACACAATCTGTAGACAATACATTACAACTTTTCCCATTTCTCTCTCTTCTCTCCAACGTGGGTTCTCTCGACGACGTGTCCCTGTCTTGATCATATTTGGATGACATATGAAGGAAGCAGTCTCACAGAAGCTAAGCACGCTAAACATGCTTAGATGTCAGTTCAACTCCACTCAGTGCACATCGTAGACCTCTGGCTCAATTACTATTAACATGCAAGTCGAATTGAGATGGGAGAGTATGTCAATGTAATGAAGCTCTAAGATGGTAAACATTTTTATGTCAAAGCCATATGTATTACAGTTATCAGATAAGTGTGTACTGATTTGAAAAACGAGTAAGTATTTAGTTAGGGTGAATATCTCTGCTCTGAGGTTATTTGGAACTAGTTGAACGTGTCCTGTGAGGCTGCTTTTTGTGGTTGAAGCTTTTTCCCATGTCTCTGGTTAAAGTCTTTCCCACTTCATAGAGGAGACCAAACAAAATATGCATCCACTATTAATAACAGTGATAATCCATCTCACCAGGAGAGGTCAAGTTGAGGCCTTCTCCAACCTTCTCCAACCCTCTTCAGCAGAAGAGCAGACTTGACCTAATGAACCTATCGTGGCTTTGTGGCTCTTTTTTTTTTTTACAGACAATGTTTTTCAGGAATTCAATAAATACATTTTAGCATGGACAGTTCCTAAATCTTGCGGATGGCAACATTTCTAGTCATCAAGATTTTTTGAACTGCTAAAATGTATTTCTAGCTCAAAGTGACATTTCTAAACTTTGAAAACATGTTTTGCCAGAGAACTCTTTGGCAAAACTATTTAATGTTTGCCCTTTTTACCTGACAAACATCCCCTGTAATGTGTCTCATCTTTTCTTTAAACACATCAGTCATAATACTGACCATCTTAAAACTAACCACCCTTTCTCATTCAAACCCGCCTACCTCCACCCTGGTCCCCCCCCACCACCTCTTTTTGACCTGACCAATTAGGATGTAGAAACTGCAAATTCTGAGGCTGGCCACACCCCTACAGAGACGGATTATTATTACGAGGAGGCAGTCCTACAGCCAGAGAGTGAGGTGATTGGACAAGAAGGGACCACTGGCCAGGTAAACCGCACATAGCAAAACAGTGGGAGAAGACGCCGTCGATATCACACTAGTTCAAAAGACTCCCCGGCTAAAGTCAATACAACATGAATTATTAGATACTATTATATACTTCCTAGTAGTCTCTATGTGGAGGTGAGCCCAGCCATCCTGTAGTACAACAAAGTAGTCTAACAGGTTGTCACGCACCATTTCACTCCTACCCATTTTGTTGCCATCAGAGCCATGAGACATGCCACACTTTTTCAAAGAGGAATGCACCACATTCATTTTGGCGTATCAAACATTTTCGTGTGGCTCTCATTTTCCCTAAACCCAAGATCATTTTTTTGTTCTCATATCAAGGTTCTATTTGATAACACATTTAGTCTTGAAATAAGAACAACAATCTTGAGAAAATGGGAGTCGCGTAAGAATGTTTGAGGAATGGATGTCATGCATTCTTGTTTGACATTTTGTTGAGAGAATTATAGTGGCTATCCTCAGCCCTATCAGCCAGAATGTGACTCTTTCCTCACAGTTCTGTAGTATGTGTTCTCTTTATTTTACATGAATCGTTTTTTTAAATTGTTATCTTCAACGAAGAAATGGTAAATCATTGGAAAAATGTTTCTGAGATTTGTTTTCTATTGAGAAACAAATCAGTTCCTTTATTTCAATAGCCAGCATTCTATTCAGTCATTTGTATCTATGTAATCATTGTTGGACCTGTCACATAATRTTTTACATAACCAGCAGTGGTAAGTTGAATAGGGAAAAGTAACATAGTAATAGCTTTGCATAATAGCAGCTGCTTTTGTTTTCACAAAGTGGGGGGGGCTTCACCTCATTCTTGTGTGTGTGTGTCAGTGAGTCTTGTACACTAAAATATTATACTGTATGGCATGTTAGTATATTGYTAGCCCACAATTATTCTACYTCCTTTTCAGTTAACTCAATCATTAGACACAAACACACAAGCTGGTGATAAACCCTAGAAGCTTTGGTGGAAACATGCCATTATTATAAGCTTAAGAATAAACACAATTATGCCTACATTTGTAAGAGATGATGGCTTCAAAGACCAGAAGGCCCTTCATGAAAATTGTGGAGATATTAATGGAGCATGAATRAGCCTTAAGCTTTCCATGCTTTGGTGAGGAAATTACCGGAAGAACTGTCTGTTCCTTTGATGTCCACCAGGTGTCACTATGCTCTATGTCCCTCTGTCAGTGTCTGTGTTTTGTAAAAGGTAAGACTTACCACACTCTCTGCCGTCTCCTTTTCTCCCGGTATCTCTCTACTTCTTCATCTATCATTTACTGTCACTTTACTTTTCGTCAATGTCTTGGATTTCTTTTCTATGAGCTTTTTCTTCTTCCTGTCTTCCTGTCTTCCTCTCCCTTCTCTCTTTCTCTATCTCTCTCTTTGCTCTTTTTCTCTCTGTTGGCACCTCCATTCCRTCATCGCTCTGCCCCAGGTGGAGGAGACATTGGTGGCAGAGGAGGTAGATTTGGCCGAGGCAGGTGGTGAGGTCGAGGCCTTCACTGAGGAGTATGTGACTGGAGACCTGGGCATGAAGGAATACGACTATTCCTACAAGGACTACAACGAGCCTCTGCCCGAAGGAGAGACTGACAGCTACATGGGCCCCGCMCTGTCCGCTGTGACAGACGAGGGAGGCGTAAGTCACTGCGCTTCCACCAAATCTTTCTTTCAATCCTAGCAGGAGCTGAAATAGGATTTGTGTATACTGGSTGTATACTCGAGTTAGTATGCATACACAAAGAGGTACTAAAGGCGCAGCAAATRATCTGGCTCGGATCTCATTTGTTTTTAATGCCTGTCTTTGTGTATGTCTCCATTTGGACTCGCTATTAAGCTWGAGGTTTTAGGTCGCCCCGAGGGAAGGATGCCCTGAAGWCTTTTTARTGAGGAGAGTTGATAAAAGTTGGCGCCCAACGAGGGTCTGGGCTTATTTACATTATTTGTTTATACACTTAGACAMTGTGGTCTCTTTAGAGTACTCTTAAGATTACAGTACTTTGGACATAAAACAGGTGAACTTTATTGCTTCTACGACCTTGTAAATAGCAATATKTTTGGCGACCATTTTATGATTCAAACCCACTCTGCTCATTTGCCTTTGGGTAGTAAAGACCACAGTATWTACAGTATTCTGTCTGTACTGAATGTATCTCTCATTAATACTATGTTGTGTATGTGGTATTATCAACCCAGCACACATCCTTTGCAGGTATGTTTTCTGTAACTTGATTATGATCCATTGATTTGTCCAGTTTGATAAGGAGCTACAAAATGTCCTATGAAACGATGCCATTGAGAAATGGTTAACCTCTAAAATAGTTCCCTTGCTTTTACAAACAAACGCTACAACACCTMATTTCTCCAAGGCCGTGCCATAGAACAATTTTGAGCTACCTTTGGGTGACGTGKGAATCAACTGTTATTCATGTATTTGCTTTTATGACTATTTCCTACCTCTATGATTATTTCTACCTCACTCTGTTGGCTACACGCCCATGTCGACAGGTTTGACAAAAGCTCTTGGTTGAGTGTGTGTCGGGTCTGTAAGCATATGCATTGACTGTGCTGTATTGTGGGTTACATGTGTGTTTTCCTCAGGCCTCAGTGAGTGCCGTAAAAGGAGAGAAGGGAGAGCCTGCTGTCCTTGAGCCTGTGAGTTACCATTTATGTTGTCGTTTAGTTGTTATATCTACTCCTGTGCACTGTGACCTCCTCGTCTACAGGGGGCACCACAACATTCAGTAGTCAACATAGGTTTCACAAGAAACACTTTAGCTGTCCCCGAACACCGAGTTACCACAAGACCAGGAGGATTCCCCGAATTYCCTGTGGATGGAATTGATATGGAAATAAGTAGCAACGTCTGATGTTGAAATACTACCATCTATCTCTCAGTCGCCCATGTTTTACATTCTTCACAGGGTATGTTGATTGAGGGACCTCCAGGACCAGAGGGACCGGCAGTAAGTGCATTTCATCCACCYCTTTCTACTGAAATGTGTCTCATAGAATAGAATACCTTTATTTACTGTACTTATCCCAAACTTTTCTTCTTGTCCCTTAGGGTCTCCCCGGACCTAATGGCCCATCTGGCCCTCCTGGCTCTGTTGGTGATCCTGGCGAGAGGGTGAGTTTTTATATAACCTTTATTTAACTAGGCAAGTCAGTTAAGAACAAATTCTTATTTACAATGACGGCCTACACCGGCCAAACCCGGACGACGMTGGGCCAATTGTGCGCCGCCCTATGGGACTCCCAATCACGGTATTCTATTGTGATACAGCCTGGATTCGAACCCTGAAATGCAGTGCCTTAGACCRCTGCTCYACTCGGGAGTCATACTTTACYTACTATCTACTGTATATCTGTGTTTCTGAACAAGTTAAACTTGATGTATTGTTGTCTATGGTTGATGTAGTTGTCTTGTTGTGGTGGCTGACTGTGCTGGTATCTCCTCCTGTAGGGAATCGCTGGAAAGTCTGGTATCCCTGGTGCCGATGGCGTCCCTGGCCCCCCCGGAACGTCTGTCATGCTGCCCGTGAGTGAACGACTGATGCCCGTCTGGCAGTCATCCCTACGGCCCTCTTACGTTCTCTACACTTTMGTTTTTTGACCCTGTTACATTCTTTCTTTCCCCTTTCGTTTCCATACCTTTTCTCTCTCTCTGTTTTCTTTGAACAGTCTTWATCGTTACCCTGTTCTCCATCAGTTTGTTTCTTTCTCCGACTCAGACTCCAGGACTGARTCGGAGAAATGCCGTAATTGGGAATAATTGTATTTTTCTCTCTCTGTAGTTCCGTTTTGGAAGCAGTGGAGGAGACAAGGGTCCCATGGTCTCAGCACAGGAAGCCCAGGCTCAGGCCATTCTGTCTCAGGCYAGGGTGAGGGAGGAGAGTTCAACACTGTCCGTCACACTGGTTTATCACACAGCTTTAGCACGCACCACAAAAACATCCCGAATGATTTAACGAACACAACATAAGACAACATGCAGGTTGAATGCAATCTCTTTCGGTCTGTGTTCTCATGTGTTCAAGATGGTCTGAGTAATGGCTAATGGCTGACGTGGCCTCTTGTTGTTCCTCCTTCCTCTTAGCTGGCTCTGAAGGGACCACCTGGACCGATGGGCTACACTGGACGCACAGGACCTCTGGTGTGTACCGTCACTTTTCCTCCATTCACAGTCTGACGATGTATCATAAGAACATTGACCGTGTGTAGATGGTCCCCAGATCATCACGGGATAAAGTAAACAGAGTGACTGGGCTATTTGATTGACGTCAGTGTGTTCCTCCGCAATAATGATTGTTTCTGTTCTATGTCAGGGTACCCCTGGAAGTTCTGGTCTGAAGGGTGAGAGTGGGGATCCTGGACCTCAGGTAAAGAGATATTCATCCCAGAACCACGTCTGTGGACCTTTTTTCCCCCTATATCTGACTCAGACCACAGATTGGCTTTATACAGGTTCCTTTAGACCACTGTAGTGCTGGTCAGTTGCAAAGAGACGGTTGTTTTCCCTCAACTGTAATGTAGTAGTAGAGACTATTTCTCTTTATGTGTTTATTATTGATACTCAATTCAGACAGGCATTCATCACAGACATCTATTCTTTTTTTTCAGGGCCCCAGAGGACCACAGGGTTTGAGCGGCCCTCTCGGCAAATCAGGAAGAAGAGTAAGTGAGCGCAATCTGATCTCCATTACTGTATTTATGAATCCGCCCAAAATGGCACACTATTCCCTATGCCCTTGTCAAAMGTAGTGCACTAAATAGGGAATAAGGTGCCATTTCGGACRCGCTCTGCCCACATTCCAGTGTTGATACTAGCATGCTAGTTGTATGCATGCCCAATACATTGCTTCACACTAAATGGTATGCTATGTCTACAGCCATGCAGATTGGAATAAACRCGAATGCTGTGACAATAGATGTGATTGTGGGGTTTCCTCTATCTCCCCTCAGGGTCGTGCTGGAGCTGATGGCGCCAGAGGCATGCCAGGAGAGGGCGGGCCTAAGGTAARCTCTCAGCTGCTTGTTTTGTTGTAAACGTCATCTGTTCTTCCCGATTCTGTTCTATGACCTCACATAGACCTCTGAAACGGTCTGTATGGTCWAGACTTTGCATGCGTGTTGCTTTTGAATCGTTGTTCAGGTCACATGAATCATTTTCCATTCTCAGTGCGGATTTCATTTGATGCTCTGACTTACTGCTGCATCTTGAACATGCCGCGGTCCTGTGTTGTCGATTGATTAATCCARCAACTGCACACATTCTTTTCGTTTTCTCCACCCCCTGACTCGACGTGTCTGTCTCTCGCAGGGTGACCGTGGTTTCGACGGCCTGCCTGGATTGCCCGGAGACAAAGGACACAGGGTGAGTTCAAGGTCGAAGGTCAACCCAGCACACCACCGTAGACACATAGTAGAGGCATCGTCAAAGAGAGTTTGAGTATCATATTAAATGAAATCATGTTGCAGCAAGGGACCGGGAAAACCAAGCCACTCCATCTGGAACTATTGTGACTGAACATGACTCGTGGTTATTACCCAGGAAGGAAGACTCTGTTCTATCGACGGAAACAGAGTGGAAACAGAGTGGAATCGAAGTGTGGTAAAGCATGCTGTCGTTTTAATTGTTCTTCCTCCCTCTCTATTCMACCATTTTAGGGTGATACTGGAGGATTGGGACCCCTAGGAGGTCCTGGAGAGGACGGAGAGAGGGTAAGTAGTTTGGCGAAACATCAGACATTGACCGAYCAGTCCCATGTCTCCATAGAGATCTATACAACTATGAGTCTATCAGCCAGAACTACAGTAGAGTGGTCACTAGACCTAGAACCACACACACTGCATTTACATTTCTTACCGTAGTGTTTTAACGTGACCCCATTGATCCCTCAAACTCCTTCCTTTCTCACATCCTGTCTCTATTATTCACCTTTGTCTGTCTGTGTGTGTTGTTTCCAGGGAGACGATGGAGACATCGGACCCAGAGGACTTCCAGGTGAACCCGTGAGTGTATTTCTGATGCTACTGTTGACATCGGTTCCTCCTTACTACCATCACCGTTCACATTTKTGGGATAATAGTGTGTGTATTATRTTGTTTATAGCGACTACCTGTTTKAGCTTGCTTGTTATTGACCAGTTCCTGGCTTTTTCTCTCTGTGTTCGTTTGTTGTTTCGCTCTTGTTTTTAGGGACCTCGTGGTTTGCTCGGGCCTAAAGGTCCGAACGGAATCCCCGGCCCTCCTGTGAGTACACACATTGGTGCACCACACTGGAATGTCAGTTTTACTCAAAATATACTTGGCTGTGAAGCTACACTGCAAAAAGTGAAATATAAGCAAGCCTAAATATCTTATATTGAGGGATAATTAACTTAAAATGTGTGTTTTTTTCCTTGCTTTTTTGTACCAAGCTAAATTATCTAACGTCATTGGCAGATCATTTCACTTATTTTAACCTAAAAATGCTTAATGCAAGTAATTTATCTTATTTCAAGATAGTTTACCTTAATCGTCATATTAGGATAAAAYATCTTGGAAAAATATATTGAAATAAGTTAAATGACTTTTTTAGGTTAAAATATGCTAAATTACCTGCCAATGACGGTGCACCCTAAAACAATACCATGACCAAGCAAACACTGCACTGGGATAGTTTCACTACATCCCAGAATGACAACTTTACCCTCATACTACCCCTGAAAGTACTAAGCAACCCTAAAGTAGGCAACTATATGACCAGGAACCACAGTGGAACAGTGTCAGCAGACCACATCAACCTCATGCCACCAGCTAAAAAGGCCCTACAGTATAGGATCATGTCCTTATCACTAGTACACATCTAGACAGTCATTTTGTAGCAGGCCACTTAAGGTCGTGTGTGTTGTTTACCCTCCATATAGCTTTGATAACTAGCAGTCTTTTCTATTTTATGTTATTTTCTTTTTCCTCTTTCAGGGTGTGCGTGGAAACGACGGTCCCCACGGTCCTAAAGGAAACCTGGTCAGTGAATGTTTTTCTGTCCTTTTTATCCTCTGTGGAGTTGATGTATGCCCATTGGGAGCAAACCATTCTTAAAGTCTCAAACCATCTCTTCTCCCTTCCTCCTCTTCTCTCTTCTCTTTTTTGTCTCTCTCAGGGTCCCCAAGGAGAGCCAGGGCCCCCAGGGCAGCAGGGTACCTCAGGAACACAGGTGAGAGAYGTCACAGAGCAGGAGACACATTATTGGGGACAGATTTTAGCCCATTTTAAACACTTGCAAATGACTGGATATCATAATTCTCATTTTCTCCTCCTTACAATGTGGGATGAGCCAATGAAAAATAAGCAACCTCTAATAACACAACTGTAATCTATGGTATTGCCCCAAGCGATGTATCTCTGACCAGATCTGACCGTATGACACGTTTGTTTCAGGGAACGCCAGGGCCACAGGGAGCCCACGGCCCCCCAGGAGATAAGGTAAGAGAACAAAGTGATCCATGACTGTTGTGTGTGTAATTACTATKTTATGAACCTTCATAAAGATATTCACTGTCCCGACAGGCTCCAGTAAAGTCTCCATAACTTGTCACAACTAGTGAAGCGTCATATTCAGAATATTCAGCCAGGAATGATTGACAAGGAGACAAAGTATTGTGTACTTTGTAACTTAGGTCCTAGTGTATTTAGCCTGAGTGATGATAACATTGTTACCAGTAGTGCCATCAGTAGTCCAGTAAGCTCATGACTTTCTTCTCATCTCCTCCCCAAGGGCCCCACAGGAAAACCTGGTCTGCCAGGAATGTCCGGAGCCGACGGCCCCCCTGTAAGTCACGTACTCACTGACCTATATTGGACTCATCTTTACTGTATGTTATAATAGAACAATGAAAACATTACTGGTAATCTGCAGAGTTTTTTTTAACATGAGATGACCTTAATGCATTGCGCAGAATTCCACTGGTCAAAAAGGTTAAGTAMATTATTGCATTTTTATGGAACAAAGTGGTAAGAACAAGTAATCAGCACATCTCGAATTGAAGTTGCCCTCATGCCTCTCTTGACCTCTGATACTCTCTTTGCCTCACAGGGTCACCCAGGAAAGGAGGGACCTGTTGGCACCAAAGGAAACCAGGTGAGATCCTCTAATCGTCTCTCTCCTGCACAGTATTCATGGAATATAGTCAACCTCTGCGCCAAAATCCCCACCAAGATGGCTGCCTATATGTTGTGTCTTATACGTTGTGTGAGGTAGTGCATCATTAACCCTCTCTCCTATCTTCATACAGGGTCCCAAYGGTCCTCAGGGAACTATTGGCTATCCTGGCCCTCGTGGCATTAAGGTGAGATGAGTTTTTTTGGGGCTAAAGTCATCATTAATTGTCACTAATCGGTGATGATAATGCCTGATTAATGACTGATTTCCTAATCCTGTTGTAATTGCAGGGAACTCAAGGTATCCGTGGGCTGAATGGTCACAAAGGAGAGAAGGTAGGTGACCTCATCCAGTGTATCAGGGATTGAAGAATAGTATATGTGACAATAAAACATCTTATCCTCTTAGATAAAAACTAAGTAGCCTCACTGAGAATTGATTCTGGCATCTTGAAAGTGATGTACAACGCTGGTCCTGTGTCATGATGACAGCAATGCCGTGGGCTAACACCTCTTAAACATATACGTTAGTGTTTGGGTTAGATTGATGGACATACGTTTGGAAATGTTGTAAAGTTATGTCTCTCAGCCCAGTAACATGTAGTTTGTGAATGACACAGCAATTGTTATCCAGTTTCAGAGATCAGCCACTGGTATCTGTWCTTTTAGGTTAGGACCACTAGAGGGCGCACTGTGAAACACTTTTCAGACACGAAAGCCACACAGGTGTCACGTTCATTGTCTCTCTCTCTGACCTAAACGTGAGAAGATGTACATACTGCTTTTTACACTTTAAATATTATTCCACCAACATTTGCATAATTCTTTATGTTGTAAGAGTTCTTAGGAAGACAATATTTGGATTTGTACATTTTTTGGGACAACATCCCAAACACTTGATTGACCATACGTATAAGGCCTTTAGCTTTCAATATTAACCACAATTGACTTTTTTTAGGGAGAAGATGGCTTCCCTGGAATTAAAGGAGACTTTGGTGTCAAGGGGGATAGAGTAAGATTCATTTTGTTTATTAAATAATTCCTCTAAATAATTATATTCAAGTATTATGTATTGTTTTACAATGTCATGTAAAAAAAAAAGCAAGTTATTTGCCTTGTTTCTTGCCTTGTTATTTGCATACAATTTATTTTATATTTAAGGTTTATGTATTGATTTACATTTGATTTCATGTATGGTTATGTGGTTTATGTATCAGTGTTGATTGTTTCCCTGTGTGTTCCTGCTAACAGGGAGAGRGTGGAGTGCCCGGCCCCAGAGGAGAGGACGGTCCTGAGGGGCCAAAGGGTCGTGTTGGGCCCCCTGGCGAGCTCGGGCCCATCGGTCTGGTTGGAGAGAAGGTGAGAGTAGGGTTCATATTCTGTATATCAGAAGTTTGTTTATCTTGATTAAAATAACACTATATTTGAAGGTATCTCATAACACACCTACCTGGTTGGCTAGTATACACACTCATGACCGTTTGACCAACTTTTACATGATGGTGGTTCTGTCTGTTCTTGGTTTTGGTCATTTTGATAGGTTTGTCATAGGGTCATTAATGACAGTATCTGATTGCAGGGTAAACTTGGTGTTCCTGGACTTCCTGGCTATCCTGGAAGACTTGGACCTAAGGTAACGACAACCCCTATTTCCTTCGAATTGTTTGCAGGTAATMATTTAAATGTTATCTTATTAAAGGGACTGACAATACGGATGCTAGATTAACAAATGCTTGATGTGTTTTCAGGGCTCCCTCGGTTTCCCAGGATTCCCTGGAACCAACGGCGAGAAGGGAACAAGGGTAAGGGAATTAAAACTCAAATGAAAACTCAAATTATCACAGTATGTACTATGCGTGAGGAAACCCATGTATAAAGTCAACAGCACTGAAGTTGATTCTGATGGCGGATGTTGCCTGTGCGTCTGTCTGACTGAGTCTGTGTTTCTTCAGGGTCTGATTGGAAAGTCTGGACCTAGAGGACAAAGAGGACCAACGGTACAGTTCAACTCCACTAAAYTCCACTAAACTCCACTTATTTATATTACTGTTGATTGTCAAAGTCTCTCTTTATAGTTTATGCACCACTGTTTTAAACCAGGGCTCATATTGTATTGGGAACAAACAACAGTTTGGTTAGTTTACTGAGATGAACCAACATGAAGTGGATCAGAAACACTCAACCAAATGCCCATTCCATTCCTAATCGATTCTCCACATCTCTCCAACAGGGCCCCAGAGGTCAGAGAGGGCCAAGAGGGTCGACTGGGAAATCAGGAGCCAAGGTAAGACAATGTCTAGAATCTCAACAATRCATTTATTGAGGTTAATGCTCAACAGCACTGTCAGTTCACCTACTGGCCACCACAGGGAAGACACGTCATAATACAGCTGGAATATTGGTTCGCTGCATGTGATGGTGTTAATTCTGGGCTTCTATTTTTTTCTTTTTACTAGGGTACATCAGGAAGTGACGGCCCATCTGGTCCACCAGGAGAGAGGGTAGGTTGTTTGAGTTATCATTTATTTGTTTACTATATACACTTTGTCGTGCCACTATAACATACATGTTGTTGAGAGACTTATACCTGTCCTTCTCCTATTGTATCTTTCAGGGACTGCCCGGACCTCAAGGAGCAAACGGTTTCCCGGGGCCAAAGGGACCTCCCGTAAGGCTACAATATGTACTATATATAGCAATCATTTAAGAATGATTCGTGTAGTTTGAAACTGTAAGYGCCTTCTTTCCCTCAACTCTTTCTGTTTCCTACCCAGGGACCACCAGGAAAGGATGGACTGCCCGGACACCCTGGACAGAGAGGAGAAGTTGTAAGTCTGTTTTCTTGTCCGGAACATGTGGCCATGTGGCGTACAAGCTATCAGAAATAAATGAATCTTACAAACAGTGCCATGTCTTCCTTTGGCTCAATTCTGTAATTTTTTTGTAGTTGATCTCAAATTATACTGTTCATGCTCTACTGTTACTTCCTCACACGATACACACATGATTGCCTGAGCTGATTGCATTAGGGGTTACACAAGGCTCTATTCAAGGCCCAATTCATTTAATTTTCTATTCCACAGGGATTCCAAGGAAAGACTGGGCCACCCGGGCCTCCAGGTGTTGTTGGACCTCAGGTAAGATTAATGCAACTTTCTTTTATTTACATTGTCCAGTGTCCAATCCATTTTTTATATGAATCATATCCACCATTCACTTTCCATCTTCATTACTCATTTCCCTCCTCTTCATTGTCCCAGGGTCCCTCAGGAGAGACTGGCCCCCTGGGCGAGCGCGGTCACCCCGGGCCTCCAGGACCACCAGGCGAGCAGGGACTCTCCGGACCATCTGGCAAGGAGGGAACGAAGGGAGACCCTGGTCCCCTAGGCGGCCCCGGGAAAGACGGCCCCTCAGGACTGAGAGGCTTCCCCGGAGAGAGAGGAATGCCTGGCACCCCGGTGAGCAGGCTAACCAACACTCTGTCTGCATCTAAAATGGCACATTATTCTCTATATCACAGGGCGAGATGTCATACTGAATATAGATTGCACATGCAGTGTTTTAACTTGTTCCTGTCTGGTCTTTAGGGAGGTGGCGGACTGAAAGGAAGTGAAGGCCCAGCAGGACCTCCCGGAACAGCTGTACGTCTGGCAATAATTACATCTGAAATGAATCATTGTGAAAAGATAATGTGATGTACAGTATTTGTGACGTCCACGTCACCTTGGCTGTAATCATGTCTGTAACCATACCTGTGCAGGGATCCCCAGGTGAGAGAGGACAGGCAGGCAGCGGAGGTCCCATCGGACCCCCAGGAAGACCCGGCCCACAGGGGCCTCCGGGACCATCAGGAGAGAAGGGAGTGCCTGTGAGTACTTTTACAAAACATATCCAATATACAGAGCTGTCATTTCAGATTGAGTCATTGTTCTTCTCTATTCTCTATGTCTCATATATGTTCTCTCTCCCACCCCGTTCCCTCTCAGGGTGAGAAAGGTCCGATCGGCCCAGCTGGGCGTGACGGTGTCCAGGGCCCAGTGGGTCTGCCAGGTGCAGCCGGATCCATCGGAGTTCCAGGAGAGGACGGAGACAAGGCAGATCAATCTCTGCTCTAATCAAAATATCCAAATTCTGTATTACCACTTGAAACTATATTATGATGCTAATTTCAAAACCACTTGAACTATATCAAAATGCTAATTTCAAATCACTTTGAAACTATATATATGCTAATTTCAAACCACTTAAAACTATATCAAAATGCTAATTTCAAATCACTTGAAACTATATTATGAAATGCTAAATTTTAAACAAACCACTTGAAACTATATCAAAATGCTAATTTCAAATCACTTGAAACTATATCAAAATGCTAATTTCAAACCACTTGAAACTATATCAAAATGCTCATTTCAAACCACTTGAAACTATATAAAAATGCTCATTTCAAACCGCTTGAAACTATGTCGTAATGCTCATTTCAAACCTTTCGTAACAAAAGCTTTGGTGGTGAATTTTGTACTACAGGGTGAGGTTGGAGAGCACGGCCAGAAGGGAGCGAAGGGCGGCAAAGGAGAGCATGTGAGTGACATTACCGCCATTATTTTGCCGTCCATGTCAAATCCACAGATCACATTATGTTCCTTACATCTATTGTGTCTGAACAATATACTATAAATAGGATTTTCTCTGCTGAAGTACAGTGATACATTTGCCTACAATGAAACATTGTGTGTCAACAGGGTCCTCCCGGTCCACCAGGGCCAATGGGTCCACTCGGTCAACCCGGCGCTGCTGTAAGTAGGAACACTTCACTCCATCAACGTACAGTGTATTATCAATATTGCATCAGACACATAGGAATTCATAGCRTGGTGCCCCTCAGAAGTGTCCCCTTCACTAATGTCTCTATCGTTCAGGGAGCTGATGGAGAACTAGGAGCCAGAGGTCAGCAGGGGCCATTTGGAACCAAGGGAGATGAAGGATCAAGAGGATTCCCAGGGGCCCCAGGTCCTATTGGACTGCAGGTATGATGACTGATTTCTGTTATGACTATATGATGTTAGCCTCAGTACAATAAACGTGTGATTGTGACGCAATAGGTCAATGGCATCTCTAACTGTGAWTGTACCTTGTAGGGATTGCCAGGCCCATCAGGAGAGAAGGGRGAGACTGGAGATGTCGGACCAATGGTGAGAGYCGACGACAAATTGGAGCAACCCAACAGATGATTGGATCTCATGAAGCCAATCATAATAGTTCAGGAAAGAGGTATTGTTTGCGTGAAACACACTAGGATATTGCTAACCTCATCCTATCTGTCTCTTTAGGGTCCACCTGGCCCCCCAGGACCCCGTGGCCCTGCTGGTCCCAGCGGTGCTGAYGTGAGTACTAATCTTCTCTCAAAACGTTCCTAATCATATCAAATGATTTCATTGTAATGGAGTTTTTATGCTACTGGTGATATTATAAAGCCGTCCCACATAAATATCTACTGTAGTTTTCCTGTTGATTTGAAATCATWTATGTTATTATGGGTATGACTCTTGKTGTTTTTATATTGTTGACGCTATGATGTGTATTTGTTTGTTTATTCAGGGTCCTCAAGGTCCTCCTGGTGGTCTGGGTAACCCTGGAAACCTGGGAGATAAGGTATACATAACTTCACAATAACTTGATTTCCATGTTCTGTTGTAATACTTATGATATGTGTTTGTGTGTACATGTATGTTCTGAGAACTGAACACGTTGTGTTGACAGGGAGAGCCTGGTGAAGCTGGACCACCTGGAATCGGAGGAGAGCCAGGAAAGAAGGTGAGAGATTGATCCTTACTCACTCATCATTATTCACAATTCATTCAAGTCTATCTGTAATCATGGAATCATGGTATCTTCGGTTCTTCTTATGGGCCTCAAGGTATTGTCCCATACACACATATTTGTTTCTATACATAGATGTTTTGTACTGTGAGTGATAGTGTTGTTGTCCAATGGCAGGGCCCACGTGGAGAGCACGGTGACAAGGGAGAGGCGGGACAACCTGGTGCTTCTGGCCCTGCGGGTGGAAGAGGAGGCCCTGGAGACGACGGACCCAAAGGAAACCCTGTATGTCAAACACTGCACTCTATAGGAAAACACTGTCACAAAAATCACATTTGGTCTATAATGTTTTTAAGTCAAACTTTATGCCATTGTGTCTCTCTCCTAGGGCCCTGTTGGTTTCCCTGGCGACCCCGGTCCCCCTGGTGAACTCGGTCCCAGAGTGAGTATCTAAACACTCTTCACACACATTTCATTAGATCTGTTTTGTTGTGGTTAAACAGATATTCCAATTTCAGGTGTTCATACCATTTCAGACCTATTGAGTGCAAGATGTGTCTCTGCTGGTGTATCTGTGAATCTTTTTCCATTATTAAAACCCCCCAAAAAGTATCTACTTTTGACACCATCTTAGCAATTACCTTAATTGATAATAACTCTGTTTCTCTTCTTTAGGGTCAAGATGGAGCAAAGGGAGAGAGAGGAGAGGAYGGTGAACAAGGACAAGCTGTAAGTTGCCTAGTACCCTAACTTACTATAGGTACTACATGGGCTCTTCAGGACTGTCCTTGTAGCCTTCATTACGCACTTTGAATTGGATGTTATTAGGTCATATATTGTCCAATTACCATCGCCCCGATTCAAAATGGCTCCCGGCAAGAGTAGTGTTTGTAATGTGAAGCACATCCTTAAGATGTATCCAAAAACATTTAGAATTAAGCAATGTAATGGGGTCAGAGGACTAAGGGGCCACTGTGGACATTGGTATGCAAGTCCCAGCCATAAACCATCTCAACTAAAGCCCTAGGAAAGTGTACTTTCCATGTTGAAGCACCCGTTGAAACATAAAATGGCACTGCAAGATTAAAGTTGTATGTCCTTCCTAGCAGATCGCCCTTCAGGCCTGTCTAGAATGTAGATTATTATGGAACTCTAAAACAACAGCTGCCGGTATGTTTATTTGGTTCAGTTCTATATAGTTRTTATTGACCCATTATAGGCCACTGAGGTTTTATAATGGGGATCGTGCTCTCTACTGTAGGGATCTCCAGGACCCACTGGTGAGAATGGACCTCCTGGTGGACCTGGAAAGAGGGTAAGATTGTTCAGCTCAACAGGCCAAACCACAACTATCATCCACAGACATATCTGTTTGTTTTCAATGTATTATGTTTGATAGGTGCATATATCTACTCAATGGAGACTACTAGGTGGCCGATAAGCAGTCGTGAAAGCATCATAACGTTTAGAATATTACACATCGCTTACTTCCTAGGGTCTTGCTGGAACGAGAGGACCAGAGGGACGACAAGGAGAGAAGGGAACTAAGGTAAGRGTTCAAAGGTCATCGTTCAATGYATTGGCACTGGCAKTTTAGCCTGTGGATCRTTTCTATCTATCTAGTGATGGTTTGCAAGCCATGCCAGACAGACCTGACACCAAATGTATATATCTCTGTCAATTGTTTTCCAAATATATGCATTTGCTCAACTCGCAACACACGTYGGGGATTTGGAATATTGAAGTTTATCGATGTCAGATTTTTTTTTCTCCTTTCTCTTTTTCCCCCCCAGGGAGACTCAGGTGCTAACGGACCACCAGGAAAGACAGGCCCCGTCGGACCTCAGGGTCAACCAGGGAAACCAGGAACGGAGGGTCTGAGAGGACTCCCTGGATCAGTGGTGAGCGAGATGATCCCACGCTTCCATGGACAGACTGGGCTGTTCAGTCTGGGGTTCAGTTTACTGTTCTAGTCTGTCTGTCTGTACAGGTGTCCATCTGTCTTGCCCTCTGCTCTATAGGGTCTATTTTTGTCTGTTCACTACTAGCTATGAACTTAACAGTGTAGCTGAGCTGTTTGGTGCATTAGGCTGAGTGTCACTAACATCCTTCTGATGATCTCTTCCAGGGCGAACAAGGTTCTCCAGGCCTTGCCGGCCAGAAGGGACCTCCCGGACCACTGGTGAGATAAGACACTGATGTGTACATGAATAGATCTATAATAGATTGTATCTYCCACAGTGTTGATCTATAGGCATACAGGACTATATTGATGCTTCAAGTGAATATACCCACTTCCTTAATCTGTATTGCTACAGTACCTTACTCTCTCTCTCTCTCTCTCTTCAAGGGACCACCAGGCTTGCCAGGACTGCGCGGCGAGGGCGGTGACAAGGGAGAGAAGGGCCACTCAGGTCTGATCGGTCTGATTGGGCCCCCCGGAGAGCAGGGAGAGAAGGGAGACAGGGGACTGTCAGGGCCACAGGGGACACACGGGTACAAGGGAGAGACTGTGAGTGGCACCTGTCTCTCCTTAGCGGACATTATAGAGCTTTGAAAGATAGCGTATATTTCCTCTGAGCACACGCACACTCRAAATAATATGTTGTTGTGTCTGTACGACACGTCCCTACTGAACATGTATTCTGTCGCCCTTCGACAAACAGTTGAGTTCAGTGCTGATGCATTTCCTGTGTGTTTCAGGGTGTCTCTGGAGGTACTGGACCTATCGGTCCTGGTGGTCCTGCTGGCATGCCTGTGAGTAATCACTTCTACATCATCTCTCCTGGTTCTTTTATCAGTATATCACGCAACATCCTCTATCTGCATTGTGTATATTGTCAAAACAGAAGCCTGTAACATAGAAAGATTTAAGCATGAATGGATCCATGCCTTCTGTGTCTTGCATAATTCTGTCGCTCTCTAATCATTTCAAATGTCCTCTTTTCTATGGCCGTATAACAGTGGTAATAGTTAGCGTCTATTGAATGATAACCCTGACCTCCCTGCGCCTCTTTCCCAGGGTCCCCAAGGTGTCAAGGGAGCTAAGGGTGCTACAGTGAGTAGAACGTCCTCCTCCGCACTCTCTCTAGTGGAATATCTGCTTCCATATTATAGTCASTGTTGAGTCCCATGTGCACTGTATTGTTTCATTTCTATCTCCTGTCTCTGTGTGGTCCAGGGAGGAGGTGGTCCCAAGGGAGAGAAGGGTGTCTCAGGACCGCCCGGGCCTCCAGTGAGTACCCATCCTTTGCATAATCAGTTTACTCCATGAAACTAATTAAATACTCATATTTTACCGCCATTTTTCAGTTTAGTCCTGCCTAGATCTATGTTTGGTTGCTTACATCATTCTAGAGCATAGCATATGTGTACATCTACAGTTTTCAGTTCAAACATAACTAAGTTCAATAATATCAACCAGTAATAATCTTTCTCTGTGACCCGCCTCCAATCAGGGTCCTCCAGGCGACGTCATCCAGCCGCTGCCCATCCAAATCTCCAAGAAGTCCAAGCGCTCCATCGATGCCAGCCGGATGCTGTCCGAGACAGACGCAGAAGCGGTCGCAGCCGACGCCACCGGCACAGAGTTCCTGACAGGCAGTGAAGGCATGGAGGAGATCTTCGGSTCMCTGAACTCGCTGCGACAGGAGATCGAGACCATGCGCTTCCCTCTGGGCACCAAGGACAGCCCTGCACGCACCTGCCAGGACCTGAAACTCGGCCAGCCAGAGCTCAAAGACGGTATGGGGCTTTCAGGCATAAAACTATTCACAAAAATGTGGCAATTCTAACTTTACACAGGGAATTTTGTTTTAAGACATGAGGTCACTTTTAACTAACGTCTAAGTCATTTTTTTGTTGTTTTGGCTCTGTACTCCAGCACTTTGGATTTGAAATGATACAACGACTGTCAGCTTTAATTTGAGGGTATTTTCATCCATATCAGGTGACCCGTTTAGGAATTACAGCACTTTTTGTATGTAGTCCCCCCTCATTTAATACTACACAAGTGAATTTGTCCCAATACTTTTGCTCCCAATTTTAGGGGAGCAAAAGTATTGGGACAAATTCACTTGGTTCCTGATTTAGTAATWAGTAAATGTAGTATTTGTTCCAAACTTGTTGGATGCGTTTGCTGTTTGTTTTKGTTGTTTCTCAGATTATTTTGTGCCTAATAGAATAGAAATGGTAAATATAACAATATTCCATAGTTAGTCATTGTGTAATTTCGYATCCAAAATGCTGACAGAGCCAAAACAACAAAACATTTGACACTGTCCCAATACTTTTGGAGCTCACTGTATTAGTTTGTAGCCCAAACCGTTCGGACACTACAGACATATTCATGAGAAGACCGGTTTTCGGGATGTCTCCTGGTCTGACAAACATCACTGTAGCTCAGCCACCTTCCACCCCAGACACGGAAGGCCGGCGTCGGCGGATGCGGTGGATTGAGACGCAGCCCATGCAAAACAAACATATCTCTAGCTTAAACAGAGGGATTTTGATGGTGTATTGTGCTAATTATTTGGTTAATACACCATTAATACAAAGAAAGATAAATGGCGACTTCACATTGTCATTTTAGACACATTACGTCATTTGAGTTCCTTGGTACTTAGTCGTGCCTCATCTCTCTGCTCCCCCCTGTAGGAGAGTACTGGATCGACCCCAACCAGGGTTGCTCTCGCGACTCTCTCAAGGTGTTCTGTAACTTCACCGCCGGTGGGGAGACCTGCCTGTACCCCAGCAAGAGCGTGGACACGGTGAGAAGAGAGACTGGGCTTGTCAGTCAATAATGCACACACACAAACTCTACCCTGAAGTAGCTGTATGTTTAAACATACATCTAATTGTCTCTCTTAGGTAAAGCTCAGCTCTTGGACCACGGAGAAACCAGGCTCCTGGTACAGTGAGTTTGCAACTGGCAGCAAGGTTAGTTTGGGTTTATTGCACCACAGTGGAGAATCCCAGAGGGACATTCATTATAGTCCAGTGTGCTATGTTTGACCTGGATATCAACCAATGGATAAAGATTAAGGTCGATCAGGAAAATGATCAAAGCATTATCATAACACTCTGTCACTAAGCAACATGTTTATTTAATGTCAGGTTTGAGATATCACACTCTGCTTTCATGCTTATTATAGAGTTCACATCTATTAGCTTAATCTGAGTTTTTATTTCATGGGGCATTCCTCCCCCCCCCCCCCCAGCTGTCGTTACGTGGACTCTATGGCGAGCGATCGGCGTTTGGTCCAGTTGGGCTTCCTTGCGGCTGCTGAGTGTCCAGGCCCGCCAAAACCTACCTACCACTGCCATCGCTCTGTGGCCTGGGCCGACCGCACGGCCAATAACGCCACAAGAGGCGCTACACTTCCAAGGCGCCAACGATGAGGACCTCAGCTACGAGACCAGCCCATACATCAAGGCCCTGGTGACGGCTGTTCTGTGAGTCTCATTTAATTGTTTTATTAAACAGTGTGGTCATATTCAGTAACAATTGCCAGTTTTTCCAGGGATCATGGTACAAAGGTTCATTCTCTAGCTTCACTCACCTCTGTTGCAGACATTCAAGTTATGGATGCGTTATCTCAAAAAGAAAACTAAGAAACCTGAGATTTTATAGGGGGGTCCGGGGGGTACATCCCCCCCCATTAGCTTTTTAAAAAGGAAAATGGATTCAGAATTCCCTGAATGTTGCTCTATTTTAATCTGATGTAGGATAATTGAATAATTTCCCTCTCAGCAGTCAATAAGAGAACACATGCCCATACAAAAAGTATTACTACGGAACTGTTTTTTCCATTACACACAATCAAAGTATAATAATGAAATCCTAGCAGATACCCTTGCTGCACGTGTAGTGATCTCACCTGTCTCTCTGTTTCTGTCTGTCTGCAGTATCGTAAGGGCTTCGACAGGACAGTGGTGGAGGTGAAACACGCCCCAGGTGGAACAGCTTCCTCTGCGGGACCTCAAGATCACAGACTTTGGGGGGAGAGCAACCAGAAATTTTGGCTTTGAAGTGGGACCTGTCCTGTTTCCTGGGCTAAAACACCGTGCAGAGAAAATGACAAACACCTACACATATAGAATATATACACTACACTGATGAAGCACACACACACACACACACAAACATTAACACTACCAATATACAGTAACATGTCCAGTAATTTGCAAATGTATTTCAGTATATCAAGCTTCATTCCCGACCATATATTATAATATAATATACATATATAATCATATACATACACCATACTACATACATACACACACACACACACACACACACACACACACACACACACACACACACACACACACACACCACACACACACACACACACACACACACACACACACACACACAGTTGTAAAACAGACATGCACTCAGTCAAGTACATGCCCAGGGGAAAACATCTCCCAAATAGAAATGGACGACAAGAGAAAAGTAGAACACAAACATTCTCACGAAGAGGAGAACAAAGATCGATTGCGAGAACGAGAGATGGAGTTCTGACCGTTAGCGTGTTCTTTTCCAACGAACAGCTGGCCCAAAGAGCCGTCTCCTCCTTCCGTACACGCCAGAGCCCACCGTCGCGGACCCCCCTCTCACTCCTCTCTCCTTCCCGCTGTCTCTCTTTCCAGTTGTCTCACCCACTCTACCTCTCTGCATTGCCTTCCCCACACACTTGTACATCTTCTGCATCTAAGCCCCGCCCCATCCTACGCCTCACCACATTAAGGGGAAACCAATGAATGAATAGGAGTTCCACGAAGAGCATGGAGGACCGGAAAACAGCCGAGCCTGTAGCCAACCAGGCCTGACGAAACAGAGACGTCCATGTTGTCTAGCTAAGTTCATTTTCTATTCATCTCCACAGTGAAATTCTGTACCAAACAACTATATCAGCCTAGTTATCCTAAAGCTGGTCAAACATACTASAGGCGGGTGAATAGAAACGGTGCTTTGTAGAGATGGAGTGGAGGCAAAGCTGTGAGATCTCTAGTTTTATCGYGGCTTTAACCTAAGATGTGACTATGAACATCTCTTTGCTCAGTACTGTAATAATAAAGTCCTAACAGMAACGTACTGTCTCTGAACTGTATGGCTGTTTATTATTGGGCCAATAATGTTGCATGCAATGGGACGGAAGGGTGTCTTYGCCTTCTCCAAGGACCAATGAATCAAAAGCCATTCACCTTGTAAATTGTACTGAACTTGATGTSTGGTACATGTATTATTCATCATTGTTACAACTGTCATACACAGGCCAGAACTGTAGTTCCTAGACCAGCGAATAGGCCAGAATGCCATCAAACCAGTCCAGTATTTACAGGTGCGATGCCTGGAATTTGATTCTTGTTTTATGTAGAACACAGGGTTTACATCCCAGGATTTTGTGACATTCCGTCTCTTTTCAAGCAGGGAAGGTATCAGGGTTAAATATGTGTATGAGCTTATTAATAGATGACGGCCAAAAGTTCTCTCTTACAACGGTGAATAAATGCATGCTTTCAAAAACTGTGGCAAGGTGCTAATTATACCAAAGCGTTAATATATTCAGCGTGAATAATTCAAGTTTGTCTCCATCACAGCCACATGATGCTGTCACCAGTTCTCCTACTGGATATGTGCATTAGAATCCATTTGTACAGACATAGTGAAATTCTATTGTATTTATTGAAATCAAACAAGGTGCTTCAAACAACGACAAGCCAAATATGCCAGTCGAATGTGGTATTTCATTTTGTATTTATTTCCTGTAGTTCTCACTTGATGGTTAAAACAATTAAATACATATTAAACAAACACTAACCCGAGTTATCTGTGCACACCCCATTGGTCTATGCATGTCAACTGGTGAAAAAGAAAACATGTCATTTGTGGCCATATCTCATTGTAACCCTTTAGCAATCATCAACTGTGCTGTTACGATTAAAATGGGGACTCTCCAATGCTGTCACATTTCATTGCGGTTTGCCAATGCTGCGCTGCGCTGCGCTGTGCTGCAGGAGTATGGCGTGGGCGACAAACAGACACCGGGATTCTACGCTTGTGAGAACACAGTGGGTAGGGGACAGCTAGCGGGAGGGAGGGGAAATTCTAGCAACCACCTGGGGAAGAATTATTACGATTTAGTTTATAAGTAAGTAATGTAATGTGGCTATGGGGTTGAATATCATTATGGGTATTTTGGTTTGTTTTTCTTTTGATATTGCAGAGAAGGGGGGGATTGACCTAAACTCAACCAGAGGTGAAAAAATAATTACCTTGTGATTCTCGAGAGAAAATCGCATATATTGGTTAGTTTTATTGTTAAAGACAAATGTTTCAACAAAATATGGTGCTGAAAAGAGAAAAAGTATTATTTTATGTAAGTATTTTTTTTTTWATGTTTGTTTCTGTAATATATAATCTTTTTAAAAAGAGCTGCTCGACTCCCTTGTYATTTTTTCTTAGTCCCTCTCCTGTTTCATTCTCTCTCAACTGGCTGGTGTTGCATGTTGCCCGGGGCAACACAATAGCTAGAATTTTTTCAATTTGATTCCTCTCGTCTTGCTGCATACAGCGACCCAGACGGCTGAATACAACCACATCATTCACAAATCTCCAGTTAACTTACCACCTGTGTGTTAACACAGAATCAGTCACATCCCAACCTTATTTCCACTATTTATCACCTCAACACCCCAATAGATCACTTCTAGTGTTTTCCCTCCAGTTCGATTCTGATCTATGCCTGCCTCCCTCTACAGTCCACTGCTCTCTTTCATTTGTGTTTCATTTTTTTGCCAAGTTTTCTGTTGGTTTTTATTTTGCTTTAGTTTCACTGTCTTGGTTTGTTCTTGGCTTGTTGTTTTCTGTTCGAAGTCTCCAATTAAACCACATGCCAACGCATTTTCTCTGTGTGCATACTGTATTCGAGTACCTTTGCATGTGTGAAGCCAGCCATTTCTGTTCATAAACATCTAAATCCAACCCTGTTATTAATGACTAGTAGAAGTTTCACTAGTTAAATGATAGTAACTGTACATAAATGTAGAGCGTTTAGAGGTGTAACTTGGTTACATTGGGAAACCACTAAACACTGACCCGCTCTCTGTATTGTGAACTCTCTCCACAACATCTCAAAAGTTACAAACATTGTTTTTAATTTATTGCACATTTACCTTGTACATATTGACTAGATCTACAAAACAAGATCGATCCCCAACCAGTTGTATTATTACAAGTGAAGGCACAATGTGAACGTTGAAGCAATACTCAATTCCTGGACCTAGATGGGAACTTGCCTCATTGGTCTTAATGAGGWTGATGGAAAGTTGTCTCAGCCAATGAAAAGGCCTCCTGGAGGTGAGTAAGAAATGTTTTTTTGTCAACAGGACAGCAGTAAAAAAGGCATTTCCTGTTAAACATTACTCAATCATTTGAATGTATTTCAGGTGGGTCCATTACCTGTTACTTCAATACTGGTTCCGGTGATGTAACGAGAGTCATCTGAAGCCAGAAAGGCACATACATCAGCTACCTCTATACACACACAGAGACAGAGAGAGAGAGAGAGAGAGAGAGGTTAAGTCTTGTAACTTGATTATAAAGGGAACGGAGTTCTGCATTTGTGATGTGCTCTACTGCACAGAGGTGTACAGTATGTATACAGTATTCTTACCTGCAGGCTCTCCCATCCTCCCCAGTGGCACCATRGACGTAAGCTGCACACACAAACACAGCAAGTTAAAAACACACTTTTACCCAAAAACAACATTGAGGTGGTGACTTTCTATCTAATATAAAAGGAGAACGCAGTCGTACCTGACTGATTACTTTCTCTGGTACTTTATCAGTCATGGGCGTGGTTATAAACCCCGGAAGCACACAGTTACACCGGATCCCATATCTGGAGAAAGAGAGCAGTTGAATGTTAGGTTTTAGGCAATATTCATACTTCACACCACACCTGGGCCCTGTTTCCCAAACGCATCTCAAGGCTAATAAGTTCATTAGAACCTTCATAGGAACATCGCTAAAACTCMGAGCTGTTTCCCAAAACCAGCGTCACTGAAGTTGCACTTGAAAACACTCTTTATTCAGTGGTCTGACTGCCTCTGACCACTCGTAGAAMAGCAAAGTGGTCGGTTAATGTTTTTTTTCTGCTCCCTTCTGAGTCACTTTTAAAACACAGAAGATCGCCGCTAAACATAGAATCAAGCTGTTTATCTGTCGCTCTGTRACCGCCCAATGCAAAGTTGCCAATGTCTTTGCAATTGGTACAAACAAGTGAAAGATAAAAAGCTGCTTCAAATGAAAACTGAGCTGACTGCATAAAAACATTCAGTAGGCTTAAAGGCTATATGGGCCTATATTTTTCAGTCAATTGAGTTCTAAGGCACTGCATCTCAGTGCAAGAAGCGACACTACAGCCCCTGGTTCRAATCCAGGCRGAATCACATCCRGAGTTGATTGGAGTCCCATAGGGCGGCGCACAATTGGCCCAGCGTCGTCCGGGTTTGGCCGGAGTAGGCCGYCATTGTAAATAAGAATTTGTTCTTAACCGACTTGCCTAGATAAATAAAGGTTCAATTTAAAAAATAATTGTAGGCTACACAGCCTGTAATTTCATGCTGTATTACAACATGATGTGTCAAATCTGTGATTAAGTTATTATAGGGTAAGCATTACAATAAACCTCAATATTTGCAGCCAAGTGATAATATATCTCTAGGAGCTGATCCATCGTCAGTATTGTGGACTAATTCTAATGTTAAGGTAAGATTTGAATGGAGAAAGCTGATCCGAGAGATCCTATCAGATGGACACGGGCTCCAACGACGCACTTAAGAGAATGTTTTCTCTGCCTGGTGTTTCGGGAAACGCATGTTACATCTTTCGCCGTAGGAACGATGGATTGTTAAAACACTCGTAAGCTTAAATTCCATTGCTATCAGGAAGCCGGCCCTCCTCACTAAATAATGTTTATAGCCTATTAATCTTCCCTCTATTGGTGAATGGGTCAAATTTGGRGTGTTGAAATCAAATGCAGGGTCGTGTTCAGTAGACACAGTACAGAAGATAACAGCCCAAAAAGGGTCAGTACCATCTCAACTTGTACAATATTAAAATGCTCATTTTTGTTTCTGTTGCAAAACATTTTGCTACGGTTTGCCCTAATGAACATAACCCAGGTGTGCCTCACCTGCTCAGCTCCTTGGCTGCAGTTCTGGTCAGGCCCTCCACACCTGCTTTGGAAGCAGAGTAGTTTGCCTGTCCAATATTGCCCACCTGGTAACAGCCAGAAGCACAAAGAGAAGGTTAAAGAATGGTAGGAATGAATGTAAGTCTGTTGAAAGATAATGCCTGGGGTGCCACTAAGATGTCGGACTCGCCTTGCCCACAATGCTGCCCACAGTAATAATGGAGCCTTTAGGAGCTCCACAGGCAACCAGAGCCTTGCCAACAGCCTGAGTCAGGAGGAATGTACCCTGATAGAGAGAGGGGAAAGAGAGGGGTTTGTGGGATATGAGGGTAGGAAGCACTATTTATTGTAACAACGTTTTAACTCTGATTTCGGTGTATCAACGTAAAAGAGTCATTGAACCTAAAGAGAGAGAAACCCTTGCTGCTTTTCTATCACTAAWATAAATATATTGTGGTCAGGACAATAAGAACAAAGGATAATACCTTTAGGTTGACTTGGATAACCTGGTCAAAGTCCTCGTCCTCCATTTTCAGGAGGAACTCATCCCGAGTGATCCCTGCAGCATTCACACATACTGAGGGAGGCTGGAAGTACCGACACTGCAGGAGGGTATCACAGCACATTGTTTATGAGTTAATCACGAACGGAATTCAGTGACTCACTCACACAAAATGTCTCTTCAGATTCAGGCAATTTCTAACTTCGACTTTGTTGCTAAAGTACTGAGTGARGTGCTTTAGGTCAAGGTCCAAAAACGTTACATGATCGACTCATTTTCCTAGTAGGAGACGCCAGCATGTGGTTTAGGATAATAACTAAATTACACCAGACACACACACTGAATTAGTGAGTGTGTGTGTATGTCTGCACATAAGTCAATCACCTGTATGCTTGTGAGTAGTTTCTCTACACTCTCCCTTGATGAAACATCCACAGCAAACGCCATGTGGTCCTGCCCTTTGTGGTCATGGTTCAGGATGCCCAGGGTCTGATTGGCTGACTCCTCGCTGATGTCAGCGACCACCACTATGGCACCCTCGGAGGCAAATCGCTGGCATACGGCTCGGCCAATCCCGCTGCCCCCTCCTGGAGACAATGGGTAGTGCAAAAATGTAGGAGGCAATCGGCTGCAGCTCACAGCAGGTAAAGAGAGGGCTCTATACCACTAACTTGGATGTTCTGTACATAAGGGCTATAATAAAGGACTGATAGTTGGTCGCCTATAGGCAAGGGGGGGGGGGGCATTCATTCTATCTTGCCTTTAATTCATCTGAGTGAAGATTCTTGTAAGGCAACATCATTGTTGCCGTCACCTTTGACCCAATGAGAGTGACAGAGCTGTCTCATCGGGAAAAGGTGAAGACAAACACATTTTTGTCCAATAAAAATGGCCTAGGCTACTCTTAAGAACATGTATGTGTATGTTACGTTTACTTAATTGGGATATTGTCATTAAGGTTTCATTAACAAACTGATTTGGATGGCTGTTGCTGTTGAGATACCACAGGACAGATTAGTATTATACGTTTTAAAGCAAATATGCTCAAGAATGTCTGAAGATGATATACTGTAACAGTTATGTAGCTTAGTCGAAACAATGTTACAATGTTACAAAGGCTGTTAGCTACAATCTTGTCCCGCAGTGAAATAAAATGATTGAAGTCCAACAACTAGCCCAAGGGTCAGCTACAACAACACAATCTATTGCGCCTAGCTAAGCACACATATCTGCCCCACTCATTTTCTACAGAGAAGTGCAGATATATATACCTACCTTACATATGTATTAAGTTGCATATAAAGGCCGACGAAACGTGAAAGAAGACACTAACCCGTGACAACTGTCAACCTTGATATGAGCCGTGTGGTGGCCGCCATTATGGTTGTCGTTGAAGATCGAGTCGTTCTCTCTTGATCCAGGAGATGGCGCCACAAGACAGGTTTTGTTTGAGCTCATATCTGTAACTAACCAGTTTGTAGTCCTAAAAATGAATGAGTTTCATCGGGTTCATTCTAACCTAACATGGGTTCGTTCAGCCATTCCYAAGGGGGAAATGAATGTTGAATGAATGGGTTTCGTTAGGAGTAACACAGGCTTAGGATATTTTATACGTTTTGTTCTATGAGATAATATCAGGCAGTGTTAATTAACATGACCTTTTATGTACTTGTTTTGATTGCATTAACGCTTCAAAAACACACAGAAGAAAAAATAAATATCACAGCACGAATTGTACRAGATCTCCTAAACCTATGTTTACCACAGAACGTATTCGGTTCATTTCACCATAGGCTTTGGCCAACGTGCCTACAAAAAGACAGCATTAATATTGCTCTGTATATTTTAATTGCAGCAGGTAATACAGAAATTATAATATTTTGACCTAATATGGAAAGCTATAGGCACAAACATTCAGACAAAACAATTGCACTTCAATAGGCCTATACAGTATCAGTGTTTCTCAACCTCGGGCTCGTGGTCCGCTGGGCTACTGTAGATGGTCCAGGAATATTTTTAGATTTTTAAAGGGTTCTCAGCGATGCGAAGCCATAAACACCTATTGTTATTGTATGAATCCTTCTTATAAATTTTTTATTGACATGGTTAAATAACTCAAGCATAGATTGGTAACTTGTTTTCTAATTTGGCACATAGAAACTAAAGGCCATGAGTTAAATTTGTCAAATGAAGTCAGACAAGGATGTCAGGTGAGTGGGCTGTTTTGAACACTCAGATCACCGCACTGGCCGGTGACGAGACTCAGAAAGACTGTTTTTCAGTCTCTCGGTCCCTGCTTTGATGCACCTGTCTGACCTCGCCTTCTGGATGATAGCGGGGTGAACAGGCAGTGGCTCGGGTGGTTGCTGTCCTTGATGATCTTTTTGCCTTCCTGTGACATCGGGTGGTGTAGGTGTCCTGGAGGGCAGGTAGTTTGCACCCGTGATGCGTTGTGCAGACCTCACTACCCTCTGGAGAGCCTTACGGTTATGGGCGGAGCAGCTGCCGTACCAGGCGGTGATACAGCCCGACAGGATGCTCTCGATTGTGCATCTGTAAAAGTTTGTGAGTGTTTTTGGTGACAAGCCGAATTTCTTCAGCCTCCTGAGGTTGAAGAGGCGCTGCTGCACCTTCTTCACCACGCTGTCTGTGTGGGTAGACCATTTCAGTTTGCCCGTGATGTGTACGCCGAGGAACTTAAAACTTTCCACCCTCTCCACTACTGTCCCGTCAATGTAGATAGGGGGCTGCTCCTCTGCTGTTTCCTGAAGTCCACAATCATCTCATTTGTTTTGTTGACATTGAGTGTGAGGTTATTTTCCTGACACCACACTCCGAGGGCCCACTCCTCCTCCCTGTAGGCCGTCTCGCCATTGTTGGTAATCAAGCCTCCCACTGTAGTGTCGTCTGCAAACTTGATGATTGAGTTAGAGGCGTGCATGACCTCGCAGTCGTGGGTGAACAGGGAGTACAGGAGAGGGCTGAGAACGCAACCCTTGTGGGGACCCAGTGTTGAGGATCAGCGGGGTGGAGATGTTGTTACCTACCCTCACCACCTGGGGGCGGCCCGTCAGGAAGTCCAGGACMCAGTTGCACAGGGCGGGGTCGAGACCCAGGGTCTTGAGCTTAATGACAAKTTTGGAGGGTACTATGGTGTTAAATGCTGAGCTGTAATCGATGAACAGCATTCTTACATAGGTATTCCTCTTGTCCAGATGGGTTAGGGCAGTGTGATGGCGATTGCGTCGTCTGTGGACCTATTGGGGCGGTAAGCAAATTGAAGGGTGTCAGGTAGGGTGGAGGTGATATGGTCCTTGACTAGTCTGTCAAAGCACTTCATGATGACAGAAGTGAGTGCTACGGGGCGGTAGTCATTTAGCTCAGTYACCTTAGCTTTCTTGGGAACAGGAACAATGGTGGCCCTCTTGAAGCATGTGGGAACAGCAGACTGGGATAAGGATTGATTGAAAATGTCCGTAAACACACCAGCCAGCTGGTCTGCACATGCTCTGAGGACGCGGCTGGGGATGCCGTCTGGGCCTGCAGCCTTGCGAGGGTTGACACGTTTAAATGTTTTACTCACGTTGGCTACAGTGAAGGAGAGCCCGCAGGTTTTGGTAGCGGGCTGTGTCAGTGGCACTGTATTGTCCTCAAAGCGAGCAAAGAAGTTGTTTAGTCTGTCTGGGAGCAAGGCATCATGGTCCGCGACGGGGCTGGTTTTTATTTTGTAGTCCGTGATTGACTATAGACCCTGCCACATACCTCTCGTGTCTGAGCCGTTGAATTGCAACTCTACTTGTCTCTATACTGATGCTTAGCTTGTTTGATTGCCTTGCGGAGGGAATAGCTACACTGTTTGTATTCGGTCATGTTTCCAGTCACCTTGCCCTRTTTAAAAGCAGTGGTTCGCGCTTTCAGTTTTGCGCGAATGCTGCTATCAATCCACGGTTTCTGGTTGGTGAATGTTTTAATAGATGTGTGCATCATGGTAAAGGAGTTGGAGGATTGGTTAGAGAGAATTTAACATAAAACGCTCTGTCATGCCTAAGTATGCATGACATTAGAGAGTTTTGCTGAGGTTGAGGTGTTGTTTGCTCTGTCTTTTAGATGGATACATTATGCTACAGAAGCTGGAGGATTGTGATTACAGTGAGGACCTCTCGGTGTGCACTGTTCAACCTTGGCAAATACACTATTACATTTACATTTAAGTCATTTAGCAGACGCTCTTATCCACTATATATTCAAAAGTATGTGGACACCCCTTCAAATGATTGGATTCGGCCATTTCAGCCACACCCGTTGCTGACAGGTGTATAGAATTGAGCACACAGCAATGCAATCTCGATAGACAAACATTGGCAGTAGAATGGGCCTTACTGAAGAGMTCAGTGACTTTCAACATGGCACTGTCATAGGATGCCACCTTTCCAACAAGACAGTTAGTCAAATTTCTGCCCTGCTAGAGCTTCCCCGGTCAGCTATAAGTCCTGTTATTGTGAAGTGGAAAGGTCTAGGAGCAACAACGGCTAAGCCACAAAGTGGTAAGCAACACAAGCTCACAGAATGGGACCGCCGAGTGCTGAATCGCGTAGCGAGTAAAAAATGTCTGTCCTCAGTTGCAACACTCACTACCAAGTTCCAAACTGCCTCTGGAGCAATGTCAGCACAATAACTGTTCGTCGGGAGCGTCATCAAATGGGTTTCCATGGCCGAGCAGCCACACACCAGTGGAAGCTGGTGGGAGGAGCTCTTCCATTCATTCCATTCCAGCCCATTACAATGAACCCATCCTCCTATAGCTCCTCCCACCACCGTGCACAAGCCTAAGACCACCATGCGCAATGCCAAGCGTCAGCCGGAGTGGTGTAAAGCCTTCCCAGAAGAGTGGAGGCTGTTATAGCCGCAAGGGGGGACCAACTCSATATTAATGGCTATGTTTTTGGAATGAGATGGTCGACGATCAGGTGTCCACATACTTCTGGTCATATAGTGTATGGGTGTCTGTTGCTCTCTGACAGATCTGAGAACAGGCCGGCACACATGTTCTTCACTGACTGCTGTCCTCTAGTGATCCATGTCCTCATGGGAAGAAGTTCAACTGTTGAAAACAATTGTCACTAATAAGTGAAAGCTTCTCATCCCGGTATCGAATCATTCCATGCACCCATTTTCTTGATCAAAACAGACACAAAATCAGTGTTAAAGAGCTCTCTCTCTCTTTATTTGTAGGTGGACAGTTCAAAGTATTTTTTCTTAGAAAAGAAACAGAACACAAGAAACAACCACTCAATTGTAGGGGGGGAAGAACATGACTAAGAGAACGAAAGCAAAACAAGAACCTCAGTGTTAGAAACATGCTCCACACATTCTAAAAGTCTTTTAAGTCTTTAAGTCTTGCCTTTTTTCCTTAGAGCTGTACACATTTTTGCTTGAGTAGTTGTCGTCATTATTACCAATATAACTTTCTCCATTGCCTTCAAGTAAACGCAATAAGGATTCCAGGATTCCATTCAAATCCCCGGGAAATAAATAACTGATCACACACGTACAAAATCTAAATTCTCAAACGATTATATATAAAAAAAAAAAAGCTGGATTCTTAACTAAATCACAAAAATCTGTTTAGTACCTCCAAATCTCATGAAGCACATATACCGCTTCTGTTAAACGCACTATGAGCAAGGAAATGGTCACTAGTCTTCTTCCCAAACCAGATTTAGCTAAATTGAATAAAACACTCAGCTGGCAAAAAGTTAAAAMGCCAAGTAGTTAAAAGAAATAGCGTGGTTCTGTGCCGTAAAGCACTGGTATGGCAACGGTATGGGAATCACATCTGGGGTACAAGGAAGGCATGTCAGCATCCCACTGAACCTTACTAAGACAAAATCTATTAAAAAAAACATTTTTTCCCCCCAGACAAAGTGAAATGAAAAGGTGAAGTCTCATAATCTAGTCATTGTGCACTACCCATGCAAGTTAAAATGTCTTGCAAGAGAGATGTGACCATTTCAGTAGTCTGTAGACTTCACTAGACAAATCCTACACGTATCCAATTGACGGAACAAAACAAGGGAAGAATCTGTTTGCGTGTGGGTAAATGGTGAGTGGAGACATGTCCTCACAATTTATTTGCAGGTTGGTCACAAGAAGATAGAAACACGTCATTTACAGAGTGAAAAAAAAAAATTGGAAAAAGTTAAACCAAAACATCTCATTAAACGTGTACCACGGACACCCCTCTCAAGCAGTAGAAGTACATGCGTTTGTTGCGGTCTTGATGCTCTTCAGTTTCTTCATGTGTGCAGTTTATACATTTATACTGAGCCAAGGTGCTTTACAATGCACAATGATTTAAACAACCTGCATCAACAAGATGAACTAAGCAGGACTGCGTTTACTGTGCGAGGCCGTGCCCCACACATTCACTCTCTCTCTCTCACACACACACACACACAATTTGCCCTCTATACAGAAAGACTAAAGCCAGCCTATCCACAACTTTACTTTCTCCCCACATTTGAGGATTCCTTAAAATTCTTCTTTATAAAAGAAAAATAGATATTTATATATTTGTACACAGTATATACACAGTGTGGCGAGAAAGACATAGCACAAGATGATCCCAGAGTTCTGGACCCATCCAGCCTTCTTGCTTTCTAGAGCCTGTAGAGATCCTGCCGTCTTTCTAGAGCCTGTAGAGATCCTGCCGTCTTTCTAGAGCCTGTAGAGATCCTGCCGTCTTTTTAGAGCCTGTAGAGATCCTGCCGTCTTTCTAGAGCCTGTAGAGATCCTGCCGTCTTTCAAGAGCCTGTAGAGATCCTGCCATCTTTCTAGAGCCTGTAGAGATCCTGCCGTGGGCTCTTTTTCCAATGAGACGATGCATCATCTCTGCGTCAACCCTCTAGGTTTCTAAAGCAATGAAACAACTCAATATTTCTCCATCCACAATTTCTGTTGGGTTTGGCTTCTCTGAACACAGGGAAAGCTCTCTCTCAATTCCAGGTCAGTTCTGACTATAGTCTGATCCGCCTGCGGCTCTGTTAGCAGTTCTGCACTGTCCTATCCGGGGTTCGCGGGCTACAGGCCCGCCCCTCCGGAGCTTTCARTCTGAGTCACTGGTGTCAGAGGAGGACGATGAGGAAGAGGAAGAAGAGTCTGAGCTGGAGCTGCTGGCGCTMAGGCGAGACGCCATGGCATGGGGCTCCACAGCACTGGGTTTCTCTGCTGAGCGATACACACAAGACAAAATACTTGTAATATAATCTTAAAGACAAACCACACATTTTCCAAAGACCTGAGCTGATCTCGTTCAGAACTTTTTCATGACATGCTATGTAGGTCRACAAGGCCATATGTCAGTGAAAATGTATTGAGCCAGTAATATTTAAATACATTTTGGCTTGTAGTTTCACATCTCTATGCTTGCTCTGAAATTAGTTGTCATGTCTGCCGKGTCTACTCTGTGGGCAGTGATCCAGATTTATTCTGACTCACCTTTGGTTTTCTGAGGCTTCTTGCCAGAGTTGAGCTGCCCGCTGACATCCAGCAACCTCTGCTCCAGTTCCAACTGCTTCTCCAGAGCCAGCTCCTCCCGGGACTTCCCTGCTCCACCTTTCTTTCCTGCTAACAGAGAGGAGACCAGGAGGTTAGATGATGCAATGTCTGCATTCACCAACCAATCCAAATAAACCGGAGACTAAGTCACTATAATGCTACCCAGTGGACTCTTGGGAACAGGGGAAATCTTTCTGACATTTGACCAAAATTGTGACAGAAAAACGCTATGGTTGCGCCCATCCATGGACACATAACAGCGACCAGAGAAGATTTGAAAACAGATCTGGCGCTACATAGGAAAGCTCTCTCACCATAGGGTTTGCGAGGCTTCTTGCGGAGGCAGGTCATAACGTAGCGTTCCAGCTCGCGCAGCGTGGACGGCTTGAGCGTCTCAAAGTCKATCTCGATCTCCTCTGGGTCGGTGTCGCGCAGCGACGGCTCGCGTGCCTGGATGATGTGAACCACGCGGCCCAGCTTCTCCCCGGGCAGCTTGTTGATGTCCAGGCTGAGCTGGCGCTTCTCGTCGTAGCTCATGGGCGACACCTCGTCCTCCTCCTCTGAGTCGTAGTGGGGGAGCATGGCGGCGGCGCTCATCTGGTGCATGCTGAGCGTCACTGCCTGCGACTTCTTGGAGGACCTGCGGGTGAGAGTGTGATTTAATGATTCAATCCTGAAGGWGCACATTTTGTTTTTGTCAGGAATACTTTGGGGGAACTTTTATAGCATGGAGACAATAAATCATATCATGACAGAGAGATGTTGAAACGCTGCTAGCAGAGAGCACTCACTTGCTCTTGTTGCTCTTCTTCCCAGTGCCCCTCTTGCCCTGTGTGGAGCCCCCTTTGCTGCTCTTGGTCTTGGGTGTCTTTGGCRTCTTCGACGTCTTGGTGACCTTGGGCGTTTTGGGCGGCCGGATGGGTATATCCTCTTCGACTGGCACCCGACTTCCCCGATGCTTCTCGGGCTTCTTCTTCTTCTTCTTGTCCTTCTTCTCTTTCTTCCTCTTAGGCTTAACRATGGGGCCCTGGGAGAGTGCTGCCAATTGCTCATGAACTGCTTTCAGCTGATGGGACCGTGGAGAGGACATGGTCAGTGACTGTTGTGGCAACCACTTCCAGCTCAGGYATACAGAAATACTTTTGCAAATTTGTTTATTTTATTTTATATATACTGTATATAAAAATACAAATCCTACACTTGCCTTTTCCTACTAGCACTGACTTTGCTGATAGCTACTGTATTGAAGAAAAATGTACTCACTATGACTGAGATATGGTTGTCTCTACCTTAAGATGAATACGCTAACTTTAAGTCGCTCTGGTAAAGAGCGTCCGCTAAATGACTAAAATGCTATGTATTGTAGTGAGGATGCAGTGTGAATGTTGAAGTGTGTCTGGTGTTGCGGTGGACGCAAGGCCGGGTCAGTCTACCTGTGTACACACCTGTTCCTGCAGCTCGGCCAGGCGGTGTGCTCGCTCCTCCTCGCTGTCCGAGCTGGGGCTGCTGTCGCTGTCGCTCTCGCTGCTGGGGTCGCTCTCAGACGAGGACGAGGAGGAAGATGAAGAAGATGAGGAGCGTCCACCCATGGAAGCGGGAGGGGCCGCAGGCTCGTCGGGCATCTTGGCAAAGCAGAACTCAAAGACGTCCTGGAGAGAGGGAGGACTATATCAGACCAGCRCACTCATGTCCATTCAGCTGTATGAAACTACTGTTCAAGGGCATAAAGACATCTCTCCATGCGTAAAATGTGTTGACCCGTACCTGTAGTTTGCGTGCCATGGTTACCACGTCATGGTCTGGAGGGTTGTACTTATAGCAGTTAGAATACATTATCCTGACGTCACCGGCAAACTGCTGGGCGTCCCGGTATTCTCGACTGTCCATTTTCCTCTGCAGAGGGAGAGTGGAGGAAGTTAACGTCACATAATTACTGACACTCTACCTTTATGGTGCTTGATGAAGCTGTGATCTACAGCCCTACCTAGAGTCCATAAGGATTACAAAACAGGCTGTGTGGTAGGGCATGTACCTTGATGGTGCTGAGGTCCATGGGCTGCTTGATGATGTCGTGGTAGTCGTGTAGGCCCAGCATGGAGGCGTCCACTGGTTTGTAGAAGGGCCAGGCGTACGCCGCGTGTTTCTTGGACAGCAGCTCTTTGAGAATCCCGTTGCARTACCGGAGCTGCTGGCCCAGTTTGCCGCGTCGCACCGGCTGGAGCTGCACCGAGTCCGGCAGGTCTTTCTTCGGGGGCTTGATAGGGCGCCCGCTGACTCCCCGCCTCCCTGCAGCTGCTTTGGCGCCCGCCATGCCTCTGCCTCGGCCCATACCAATACCCATCCCCATGCCGAGGCCCAGGCCTTGGCCTACCCCCAGCGAGGTGAGTGTCAACGGGGAGTCGGGTCCACCGACCATGCCCATGCCAATCCCGCCAACGCCCATGGTGATGGGCAAGGGCATGGCCATGGTGGTGGGGGTGGTGGTGTCTGCTTTCCGCTTCACTCCCTTTTTCTGTTGGAGACAGAGACACAGGGGCTCTTGTCATTGACCGAACAGCCTGCCATTTCAGATAATGGGCCAAGAAACAAAATTGTAAATGACAATGTCAGATGATGTCACCAACTGCTGCCCTAACATTGTTGCAAACACTTTGATCAGTAGGTACTTTCATTTACAGTAGCACTATCAGCGGCAAGGCCATAAGGTAAAGTTGTACMACATTAGTGTAGTTTAGGGGTAAGTGAACACTGCACAGACAGTAGTTGACAGTATTTGTGTATCGACTGCTGCCCTTACCTTGGCTGTGGGCTGTGTGGGGGGTAAGCCTAGCATAGCAGGAGTACTGTGGAGGGTGGGAGGTAAGCTCTTGGCCTGGAGCGTCTGTGGGGGGGTGGAGAGCAGCGACTCCGGGGTGTCCGGCGTGGGGGGAGAGTAYGCGGACTGGGACACTGCCGGGACCTGGTGAGCAGTGGTCACTCCTCCTGGTACTGAGGCAAATGAAAAAAAAGTATTACGCGTGGGAGATTATACGTATTCATGTGGTCCTGTGTGGCTCCATTGGTAGAGCATGGCGTTTGCAACGCCAAGGGTTGTGGGTTCGATTCCCACTGGKGCCCACCCATAAGAAATATGTATGCATCACTAAGTCAATTTGGGAAAAAGGGTCTGCTAAATGGCATATATATATATTCACATCATCTGAGTCAATATCAAAACAGAACGCATTTCCCCCAAAATAATCATACAAAAAGTACCCCCCCCCAAAATGATCACACTCAAAAACATGCATTAACCGTACACAAACAGAATCACACAACCCCCCTCATGCTCACCTGCGGCTCTGCGTCCTTTGCCTGGCTTGCCCGGTTTACCCCGTGGGGGAGGAGGGGGCAGTTCTACCTCCTCCTGGGGCATCTGGGCAACCTTCTGAAGGAAAGCTTTCTCCAGGGACTGGGCCATCAGAACAATATCATCTGTTGGCTGGGAGAGTCACCATGGAAAAGCTTTACTCGGCTGAAGAATACATGTAACTTCTCTAAATAAGATCAGCCTCATTTCTAACAGTTTAGAAGATTGTGTTTATTAGTGACATATCTCTGACAGCTTCCAGGGCTGTAAAATATAAATAGATCATAGGACAGTGAGCTTTGGAACTCAAATGGAGTTTCAACTCCCTCTAGTGTCCAGCCAGTAACCTCAGTTGGTCAAAGCCCTATTTCTGACTGAAAATGTTGTGGTTACAGCATGTCTCTCACACACACACCTTGTTGTAGATGTAGCAGTTGGTGAACATGGTGTTGAAGTCCTGCATGCACTCGCTGGCGCTGCGGTAGTAGTTGTTCTCCAGGCGCCTCTTGATGGTCCCCATGTCCATGGGCTGTTTGATAATCTTGTGATAGTCCTGAGGCAGAGAGGAGCAGTTTGACTTAATGCTGCTCTACTAATAACAAGTACACTGAGCTCTACAATTCAGTACTGTATTGCCTGCAAGCTTGAAACAAAAAAAAAGCTTTTATAAAACTTTCCAACCTAAAAGAAGAATATTCTACAGTTAGTTCTGAAAACGGACATCCTAATATGCAAACAAGATAACACTATTTGAATATCTATAAATAGCCAMTGTTGTCGGTCTTCTTTTACAATGTGACTGGGCTCTCTGGTAGTGGCTTGCAGGGACACTCACAGGCAGGCTGAGCTTGGAGGCGTCCACAGGCTCATGGAAGGGCCATGCGAAGTGGTGCCTCCACAGGGACTTCATCATGGCTCTCTGGAGGAACTGCAGCTGGTTGGTGGCACGGCCCTGCCGGTTCATGTCGTGCACTAGGGGCCGTGGTGACCCAGAGGGGGGAGCTTGCCCGTGRGGGAGCAACGGCGGGCCCTCGAATCCCTCAAACAGCAGTGACGGTTTCCGGATGCGCTTGCCGGGGCCCGGAGGGCCCTGCTCCATCGCCATGACGCCCTGCAGGCCTACGTCGACCCCGCCCAGGGAGCTGTTGACGGACAGGGAGGAGGGAATAAGCATAGAGCAGTGGGGCATAGAGAAGAATGGGGAGGCTGAGAAAGGAGAGGGTATTGGATGTGACACAGCAGTCTTCGTAGAGCTAGCCTTCTACTTAGCTAGCCCTCTCTAAACGTCTTAAAATGAGGACAGGTTAACAAAAGTGAGTCATGCGCCCTCACCATTATTCGGTTYCAATTGAGCTTTGAGTTACGAGTCACAACTGCCTCATCAGCATTGTCAGAAACTAGAGGATTAGCCTCACTACCCGTATCGTAACAGGCTGTAGAAAATGTGATCTATACAGCAAGCTGACACTGGAATCTGGGTGTGGTTTCAGGAGTTCTTGGGCAGTTGGCCTCAGGCAGGCATTTGTGAGGTTCACTTTATGAGTTGCCAAAAAGCTTATGCAATAAACCAAGACAAGGAACCCAATGACTGATGAATCATTTGTGCTGGCCRTGGTTTAGTGCCCCTGGCTGGTAATATCTGTGGGCTGAAGTGGTCTCAACGGAAACACAGATCTGTTAAAGCTGTGATACACAGCAACAGTGATASTCATACCGAACATAAAGTAACATACAAGCAGCTTGTTAATTGAAACGGTGGACTCAAATTAATGCATTGACCATTGTGTACTGGTGATATGATCCCATAGTCCTGCCATTATACACCCAGAGGCTTTGAGGGGAGCAATGCTATAGAAAAAAGGGAAAGACATTTGCATGAGTTTAACTGCCCATTGCGCCATGGCCACGAAGCTAACAGGTCTGTTCCATTGGATGGTAGGCTGGTATAACCATGGTAACTAGGCACTACCCCCCCACCAACACCTACAATAGAGTCAAAGTAGAAGTCCAAGTCTGCAGTCAATTGTGGTGTGTGCATTTAGCATTGTGAGCMAAATACAATATGCATGTGTTGAAAGAAATCTTAAATCAAGGGGCTCAAGAGTGCAGTGATATCTTCAATCAGCTCACAAGTGGCCTTAACACTGTTCAAGTGCCCTATGAGCAGAATGATTTACATACGCCATACCTCTGAATGAAGGGCAAAGTTTATATACACTAGTAAAACAGTGCCAAAATGTTTTGATTTGTATTCCATGCCTTGTGAGCATTAAATGTGTGTACATAGTTGACCAACTATTTAAAAGTGCAATTTGTTGGCAATTAAAAGCCACTTATTGACGAATACTCTTTGGTGCTTTCTTCATGTGAGGTAAGCTCACATGAATGTTACCAATAATGAACAACTTCCTCTATGCGGACACAAGCTAAGAAACAAAAGTTCAGTGACTCAACTGGGTGCCATGTCTTCTTGTGCTTACACCAGATGATAGGGAACAGGGTCTTCGTAGGASAGAAGAGCAGGGGTTCAATATTTATTGCCAATCCCCAATACTCAAATRAGATTAACCAACCAATTTTGGTTTGTTTGGCTAATCCAATTCTCTAATCTCTATATGGATGCTTAGCCACTTTACCCTGCYTTCATGTGCATCATTACCTCAAGTACCTCTGCACATTGAGCTAGTACTGATACTCCCTGTATAGTGACCTTCTTGTGTAGTTTATAATACCTTACTTATTTTTTTCATAAACTCAATCATTGGGAAAGGTCTGCAAGTAAGCTGTACACCAGTAGCATTCGGCACATGTGATAAATCTATTTTATGCYTAAGTGAATATCAAAAGAGCAAACCATTCCATACTGTAGGCTGTCTGTGTCCCTTCATTCAGGACTAGATCAGTTGGGCTGCGTCTTCCTCATAAGTGAACACCAGAGACTATTTGAGCAGAATTTAATATTCACCTGTGCTTACCTCAACAGGAACCCAAACAAATCAGTAACACTACTGCTGCACAGTGTCCATTACTTAACCAATGTGGAAGTGTTTGCAAGTCATCCTGTCGTGATTGTTCCGTTACCAATTCTACAAAATGAAGACTTTGAGTTTCTTGATGACAGGTAAACTTGGGGTGTAGCCTATACTGACCAAGAGGACAATCCAAGTCAGAGATAACCCCTCCCTTATATACAGTTTAATATCAGCTGTTATTCAATGATACAAGTTGGAAAACACATTTGACATTTGATGTACTTTATTATAAAAGTTTTTTTTATTTTTATACTCAAAACACTTGTCACTGACACTTGTCAGCAACAAAAAACGTATCAAGTTATAATTGTACATGTGAAGCACTATCTTTAAAAAATAAATGTGGGGAAAGGGAAGACCACCATTGAGAACGTTGCACTGGGCTAGTTCACTATTATGTGAGCAGTAATATATCACTGGCAGATTACAAACGTTGTCCAGTACTGTAGAAACGTGTTTGTCAACATATAACTCACATTATATTTGAATGGTGACATAAAAAGTACAACAAATGATTTAAATTGCAGGTTAGGTGAGTGGAAAGGTAAGTGGACTGTGAGGCCATTGCAAGCAACTGATGGGTAACTATTTCCGTCCAATTAGACACGTGACTTGCACACGCTGTTAAAAATACCATTGCATGGGCCTGGCATTAGGCCGAAATTATAGAATTACTAAATGATCAGCACTATCCGTAACCGAAATGCAGCCATGAAATGTAACGTTTACTAAACATTTCACATGTCCACAAAACAAAATTGGACTAGCCGGCTACCTAGTTAAGTAGCTATAGTTTCCCGTCCAAATAYAAGAGAGCGAGGCTCTCCAAATAGCTCAAACAGTTAAGGTTAGCTAGCTACCTAACGAGCTTACCTTGTCTAACCAGCTTAACTAGTTWWAWAWARRKKWWAAAAAWWWWAAAWWAWWRGTCTACCAAGCCACCACAATCACTAGCTAACGTTCGATCTACTCAAAACATCGGATGATTCAATAGCTAGCTAACGTTAGCCAGTACTGTGTTATGCGATTAGCAAAACGTCGGCTTTACTCGACGAGATGGCTAGTAACGTAGCTAAGGAAAACATTCGCGATTATGCTACAGTAAATCCATGCGAATTTGTAAACTTGAGCGGAAACTAGCTACTTGTTAGGTAGCTACCAAGCAGACTTCTTCGCAAGTAATGGCCGTCTCCCGTATCCGTAGCTAACTAACTGACACAGCAAGCTTATCCCCATGGTAGCTAACGTCAGCTAGCGAGGTACCCAAAGCAGACTCCCTGGCAAACAATAGCCGTCTGCAACTAGCGTAGCTAGTAGTAGTATCTAGCTGACACGGCAAGCTTATCCCCATAGTCGCCAGCAATAATATACAGTCACAACGTGAAACTAGTTCACTTCTTACTGGGCTAGGSAAAACTACAGCAAGGACTTGCTAGCCGAGACGCTGGGAAGATGGCGTCGGTGCAGTAAAATGTAAACGACAGTCGTCCCAATTAAGTCGTATTTTGCAGGTTGACGACGAGTGGTCATATCMTGACAAATGTCCAATATATTATTTTTCATTGCAAAAAATATATAAACGCTCTACGCCGGYTTAACAGTCTTGGGATGTACAGCCAGTGTACATGTCGGTAATAAGAAAACATCGGTTTATGAGTTAATACTTTTCTTAATGCAACAATATCCTGTCAGGTCGCAAACTTAAAGTCAATTGTTCCGATCGGTACCTGTCATGGGGCGGGTTTATGGCCGTCTCCATCAGGATGGATCCGGATTCTGTTTAAATACCAATATTCAAGTTCCTGCTTCGCCCGTCCTTTCCTCCAGCCCCCACAGCATTAGACTGACCACTGCTTCAGCGAAATGGCAACTCACGTCTACGCCCGATACTTTATAGACCAACCATTCATCCTATTGGATACGGTAACTTAAGACTACGCCCCGTATTTTCTATTCGCAGTTGAATACGTCCGCCAGAGTTAGCACAGCCCCCCAAATAACTTTGTTTTTCTATTATGCTTTTCATCCAACCTATTCGCATATTGTTATTGTCAATCAAACAAAATTCGCGTTATTACTGACTAGACCTCCCATCACTCAAAAAGTATATATTTTTATACTGGTTGTTTTACGTAGCTACTCTTTTACGAAATGCGACATCCCAAAACCCGCCCTTTCACTCATCAAATTACATTACGTCAACGTGGGCAAAGCAACGACAATGATTGGTCGMTGAATCTCTAGCGCGAACTTCCAGAGTAAACAGAAAGCAAGCCATTGGTTAGCGAGTCCGGTCACGCGTATCTATCAGATGCCAAACGTAGGCCGAGCGCTCAACGACACAAGTATTTCTCTCCGAGTAGCCGCATTTTAGTCCTTCCGCGCCATCTTGAAGTGCGAAGAGTGCACACGAGCTTTACTGTCTGCATACAAATTATTAGCCTATGAGATGGTGTCACAAAATGTACAAGAAATACCACTCCCTGCATTGAAACAAAGGCGATCATAACGCCTAGTTTCAAACTACTCGTATACCAAGTAAGATCCACGTCCTGTCTGACCTAGCTACATTTAACCAAGATTACTTAATTTACAGACAACTGAAAAAGGCTATCATTATCCTAGGCCTAATATTTCAGAACTTAACCAATACATACCATACTATTAGTGGCTCAACATCTGATGGATAAAATACCATAACTCGCACTGAAGCGTGTTTTTTTTTTTTAAATGGCTTACGGAGGATAAGGCAAACTTCCACCCTAAACCAAAGTGGTAAAGGAAAATGCCCTCCATTGAATGACACAGCATTTCACAACTCTTGATGAAATGGTTATGAAAGTAGATAAGAGTTTCGGATAAATCACTTTTATAAGAATTACTATGAAGCACTTCAAGCACAAAGGTTGCATCGGTTTTAAGAATTTTAGAGCCATGTTGCTCTGCTTCAATAACACCCATGTAGGCCGCATCCACGATTTGAACACTTCAACTAAATCGTAATTTATAAGCCTTTACAATCTTCCAACATGAGCTGCCCAGAGAAAACCCAAATTAGCTGGCTAGCTATCTACATTCAGACAAACTAAATCCCCAAACAGTTCCTATCATATACCGACAAGATACTCATTCTACCAAGTCCACGTGCAACAAACTACAATGAATCAGCAAAATGCCAACCTTCGACAACAAAATAAAATCGTAAAAGTAGTTAAGAGCTGTACAAAATGGTTCCCTAATGTTAATACCCATCCCCCACACCAAGGTTACACGTTCTCTCCAATGTCACTGAACTAAATTCTCACGAYTTTCAATATATACGGACAAAAATTATACATTTAAAAGCCTCTAAATACAATTAACCTTGAATTAAAACATGAATTAATGTTCTTAATCTTGAGCAAATATGAAGAAAAAAAACATTTTGCAAATTGATTCCCAGGGTTACATAAAAATGAACTACTAAAAATCTCGATTTGTAAATCCATTACGCAGAGTAAAACTTTCCTTCAAAATTCTCCTTGTCCTCCACCACGATCGTTTTTTTTTTCAACACATTTTCCTCCAACATGTCCGACTTCTTCCTCATTCAAYGAAGTGGGGGGAAGGGAAGTCATGTGATAAATAAGCTAATGGCGCACTGTTTGCCAAAAGTTGGAGGCTACACACTGCTCCAGGAAAAAATATATTGATGTATCCGGAAATTGTCATCTTGCCGTAACAAATGATATAACTTCTCCACATGTTGCTGTATTAAAGTTAATTAGACCGTATTGCCCATAACTTTGCGAAATCCAGAACAAAGAGCATACTTTCGGGTATCACAGCTTTGCACAGATTGGACAAACCTAAACCACGTGGTGCGGCTTGGATTTACAGAAATATTGATTGAAATGTTTCCTTGACACAACTGCAGTAATCCATGCAAGCAAACAATATCAATTTCCAGTCTCAACACGACCCTTATATTTGTTAGAACCGCAGATATTCTCTTGACAAAGTTCATATTTCGGTTGCAAGCATTGTGGCTTCCACTGCGACAGCAAACTGCGCATGCGTTAGATATGGGTGAGCCTATTTGGGATATTGCCTCTATACAGAGTAGACTCTATTCTAAATTCATTTTCCCATTTGGAGAAGGCAGAGATGTTTCATTAGGAGCTGGGAATGGTATCTGATCCTAGGTTTGTGTTCACTCAKGCAACTTCTACCTTGAGCTGTTACTGAATAAAGATTATTATCAGAAGATDAGTATTTGTGATGTATTGAAAATGTCAAATAAAATGTTTCAAAGAAAGAAGATTCAAGTAACTGTAGGCTAAACGTTATATGATTGTGGGGAAATGATTGTGATTGTGGGTAGTTGTTTAAGACACAAGTGCAACGACCATATATGCAGAATTGATTTAGTCTCCAAACTACAAAGACATATAACGTTACATTGTTATCTTGCCGCAACCTTAAATGTCTATAGCATGACAGGTCAATAGGCCTATGAACCACAAACTGAGATATCTAAGGGATAACTTGAGTTGGCCATTGTGGTGTGATCTAATCAGGCTTCCAACAGAGAACAGAGTGTCCTTTGTGCTTTCTCAGGACTTGACAAATAGGCCTTGCTGCTGAAGTTGCATGCTCACACCCCACCCTCAGTTCACAGAGCTCACTCAGAGGAAGACGTCTCTGAGTCACCAAAGCATTCGGCGCATGAGCCGTGTCACATGATGATTTGGCCAGCAGAGAAGTGGTTGCTAGGGAAGCTCTCTCCACCGCGACGCGTCATTTCTTTCACTGGCGAGCCATCCTTGGCAACAGCCCCACTTGACAACTGGCGACGCARGCAGAGTAGTGTGGAAATACAATATGAGCGTTCATGACTATGGAAACTTATTTTCCTCCTTTGCGTTTGTTGAGCGAGACCCTCTCTCCCTCCTTTCACATTCTATGAATACCATGAACAATTACTGTTATGGCTTAAATGTTGTGACTTCATTTGGAATACCTAATAMAACTTGGGATAGGCTTTCTACATGTATTCATTTGTTCCCTCAGGCACCTTGCATTAACTGACTGTTTGTGGCTGTGTATAAAACAAAAGCTGCATTGCTCTAAGGGGTGCTTAAACTTTTGGGCTTGGTGGGCCAAAATATAATCTGAGTGGTGGGCCCTGGGCTGAACAAATAGTTATGATGTATTTAGCTTTTTAGGGGCTTTAAMCAATAGCTTTTTAGTAAGCAATCATAAAATCACACTTCAAACATGAATCAAATTGCAGCCATATAACTTGATACCTATAGCACATTCTGATTACCGGTATTAAAGATGCATTAAAAAAAACATTCATACAGATCATAWGGATAATAACTTGAATATTTTTYAAATTACTTGAATATGGGAAAGGTGTAACAATTTCTATTTACAGTAGTAAGTATCTGAAATGCATTAGAAAGGTATTGGAAAGTTCAGGAAAACATCAGGGAAGCTCATCAGGCAAATGGTGCATGGGTGCACCTCAGCCATGCTCAAGGTCCTAAATCAAATCAAATCAAATTTTATTTGTCACATACACATGGTTAGCAGATGTTAATGCGAGTGTAGCGAAATGCTTGTGCTTCTAGTTCCGACAATGCAGTAATAAATGCTCTGAGGACGCGCCGGCTCTCGGAATGCCGTCTGGGCCTGCAGCCTTGCGAGGGTTAACACGTTTAAATGTTATCTACTCCACCTCGGCTGCAAGTGAAGGAGAGCCCGCAGGTTTTGGTAGCGGGCCGTGCCAGTGGGCACTGTATTGTCCTCAAAGCGAGCAAAAAAGTTATTTAGTCTGTCTGGGAGCCAAGACATCCTGGGTCCGCCGACGGGCTGGTTTTCTTTTGTAATCCGGTTGATGCATGTAGACCCTGCCACATACCTCTTGTGGCTGAGCTGTTGATTGCGACTCTACTTTGTCTCTATACTGGGACTTAGCTTGTTTGATTGCCTTGCGGAGGGAATAGCTACTCTGTTGCTATTCGGTCCATGTTTCCGGTCACCTTGCCCTGGTTAAAAGGCAGTGGTTCGTGCTTTCCAGTTTCACGCGAATGCTGCCATCCAATCCACGGGTTTCTGGTTTGGGAATGTTTTAATCGGCTGCTGTGGGTACGACATCCGTCAATGCCACTTTCTTTAATGAACTCGCTCACCGAATCAGCATATAACGTCAATGTTGTTGTTGACGCAATGCGGCAACTATCCCAATCCACCGTGATCGAAGCCAGTCTTGAAGCGTGGAATCAGATTGGTCGGACCAGCGCGTTGAACAGACTCGAGCCGCGGGAGCTTGCTGTTTAGTAGTTTCTGTTTGTAGGCTGGAAGCCAACAAAATGGAGTCGTGGTCAGCTTTTCGCGAAAGGAGGGCGGGGGCGGGCCTTATATGTGTCGCGGGAAGTTAAGCTATAACAATGATCCAAGGTTTTTACAGCCCTTGGTAGCACAATCGATTATGCTGAATAGAATTTAGGGAGTTTTGTTTTCAGATTAGAAGCTTTTGTTTAAAATCCCCAGCTACGATGAATGCAGCCCTCAGGGTGTGTGGTTTTCCAGATTACAAAGAGTCAGATAAAGTTCGTTCAGGGCCATCGATGTGTTCTGCTTGGGGGAATATATACGGCTGTGATTATAATCGAAGAGAATTCCCTTGGCGTAGATAATGCGGTCCGACATTTGATTGTGAGGAATTCTAAATCTGGGAACAGAATGACTTGAGTTCCTTGACCGTTGTTATGGATCACACCACGTCTCGTGATCAGTAAGGCATACACCCCCGCCCCTCTTCTTACCAGAAAGATGTTTGTTTTCTGTCGGCGCGATGCGTGAAGAAACCAGCTGGCTGCACCGACTCCGTTAGCGTCTCTCGATGTGAGCCATGTTTTCCGGAAGCAAGAGCACGTTACAATCCCTGATGTCTCTCTGGGAATGTTACCCGTGTTTCGGATTTCATCAACCTTGTTGTCCAAGAGACTGGACATTGGCGAGTAGTATGCTAGGGAGCTGGCGGCATGAGCGCGATGGTGCCCGTCTCGAAGCCCTGACAGGAGACCGCCTCGTTTGCCCCTTTTTCGCGTTCGTCTGTTTAGGGGTCAGCCGGCTGGGATCAGATCCATTGTATTGGGTGGAAGGCAAAACACCAGATCCGGCTTCGGGAGAGTCATATTCCTGGGTCGTGTAACGATGGTGAGCTTGACGTTGCTCTTATATTCAGTAGTTCCTCCCGACTGTGTTGTAATGAAACCTACGATTAAGCCTGGGGTACCAATGTAAGGAATAACACATAAAACAACAAAGATACTGCCATAGTTTCCTAGGAACGCGAAGCGAGGCGGACATTTCGCGTCGGCGCCGGAAGTACTCCTAAACGATATCTTAACCAGCCATCGATAAGAAACAATACTGTGCAGCCGCTATTCATTGACCTGGCCAAGGCTTTCGACTCTGTCTAATCACCACATACCTCCATCGCAGACTCGATAGCCCTGTGGTTCTCAAATGATGCCTCGCCGGTGCGGTTAGATTGCATAGGAGTTCAGTGGTCAAATCGGGAGGGCCTGTTGTCGCGGCCTCTGGCCGTCTCTTGGGCTAGGTCGCCCGGCGGTGCCCACAGCGGCTTCAATTCTTGTGGCCGGACTCTCTTCTCTGGTAGTACATCAATTGATGTCACTCTTGCTGCTGTGAGTCTCTGATCACCTCTAATCGCAGACGTACACCATTTCTGTATACTTCTGTGCCTCTTCTTTGGACACTGTGTTAACAAGACCCTCTAGCATGAGCGTCAAGCCATACAAAACTCTCCTCCGTGGCCCTCCAAACTGCTCTATAATAACAAGTTAAAACTTAGAATGCTGCTCTTTCAAAATACCGATCGCTGCACGTGCACCTGCCGCCCGTCACGACTGTACTCTGCGACGCGTTCTGACCTTAGGAATATGTGGCATAACTACAAATACCTAGTGTCTGGTGTTAGACTGTAAACTCTACTTCCAGCACTCACACTCAAACATCTCATCCAAAGTTAAATCTAGAATTGGCCTTCATATTTCGCAACAAAGCCACGTCTTCACTCATGTCTTGACAAACGATACCCTCGTTAAACTGACCCTTCCGCTCGAGGCCGAATCCTCGGACTTAAGGCATTGCATTTGAACGCCTCTCGTTTGGCTGCGCCCTGCCTTCATCATACTCGTTCCCAAACCCACTTGGCTCCCAGGTTATCTACACGACACCTGCTAGGTAAAGTCCCCCCGTTATCTCAGCCTCGCGCGTACCACATAGCAGCACCCACCTGCTAAGCACAGGGCGCCGGCGGGCGCTTTTTTTCCAAAAAGGCACGCGCTATATCTCTCTCGGTCCACCCCCAAACCCAATTCCTCCTTTTGCCGCCTTCCTTTCCCAGTTCGTCTGCTGCGCCAGATCGGA
>NC_036869.1:17907534-17921645 GCF_002910315.2 Salvelinus sp. IW2-2015
CCAATGACTGGAACGAACTACAAAAATCTCTGAAACTGGAAACACTTATCTCCCTCACTAGCTTTAAGCACCAGCTGTCAGAGCAGCTCACATATTACTGCACCTGTACATAGCCCATCTATAATTTAGCCCAAACAACTACCTCTTCCTCTACTGTATTTACTTATTTATTTATTTATTTTGCTCCTTTTCACTCCATTATCTACTTTGCACATTCTTCCACTGTAAATCTCCCATTTCAGTGTTTTACTTGCTATATTGTATTTACTTCGCCACCATGGCTTTTTTTTGCCTTTACTTCCCTTATCTCACCTCATTTGCTCACATTGTCACGCCCTGGCCTTAGTTATCTTTGTTTTCTTTATWATTTTAGGTCAGGGTGTGACATGGGGGATGTTTGTGTGTTTTTTGTCTAGTCTAGGGTGTTGGTATTGTATAGGGGGTTTTGTAGAGTTCATGGGGTTGTGTTCAGTGTAAGTGTTTAGGTAAGTCTATGGTTGCCTGGATTGGTTCTCAATCAGAGACAGCTGTCTRTCGTTGTCTCTGATTGGGAGCCATATTTAAGGCAGCCATAGGCATTAGGTAGGTTGTGGGTAATTGTCTATATTTGACGTTAGTAGCTTGTGTCTGCACTGTCGTTTGTAGCTTCACGGTCGTTTGTTGTTTTGTTTAGTGTGTATTAGTGTTCGTTTCATCTTCTCAAAATAAAAGAAGATGTATCTATATCACGCTGCGCCTTGATCCTCTCGTTCACCTAAAGACGATCGTGACAGAATTACCCACCATACCAGGACCAAGCAGCGTGATAAGCGGCAGCAGGAGCAGCGCAAGGASGAATGGCAATGGGAGCAGAGTCTGGACTACACTACGTGGGAGGAGATCGACAGTTGGGCGATCGACCCAGGGAGAATGCCGGAGCCCGCCTGGGATTCTCTGGAGCAGTGTGAGGAGGGATACCGGCGAATGGAGGCAGCACGACGACGCGGTAGGAAGCCCGAGAGTCAAACGGCCCAAAAATTTATTGGGGGGTGGGGGCTACAAGGGAGTGTGGCGAAGTCAGGTAGGAGACCTGCGCCAACTCCCGAGCTTACGCGTGGAGAGCGAAAGTACGGGCAGACACCGTGTTATGCGGTAAAGCGCACAGTGTCTCCTGTACGTGTGCATAGCCCGGTGCGGTACATTCCAGCTCCTCGTATCGGCCGGGCTAGATTGGGCATTGAGCCAGGTGCATGAGCCGGCTCAACGCGCCTGGTCTCCAGTACGTCTCCTCGGGCCGGCATACATGGCACCAGCCTTACGCATGGTGTCCCCGGTTCGCCAACACAGCCCAGTGCGGGTTTTCCACCTCCCGCACTGGTCGGGCTACGGGGAGCATTCAACCAGGTAAGGTTGGGCAGGCTCGGTGCTCAGGGAGCCAGTACGCCTGCACGGTCCGGTATATCCGGCGCCACCTCCCCACCAGCCCAGTACACCAGTGCCATCACCACGCACCAGGCTTCCAGTGCGTCTCCAGAGCCCTGTTCCTCCTCCACGCACTCACCTATGGTGCGTGTCTCCAGCCGGTACCACCAGTTCCGGCACCACGCACCAAGCCTCCTGTGCTCCAGAGCCCTGTGCGTCCTGTTGCTGCTCCCGCACTAGCCTTGAGGTACGTGTCCTTAGCCCGTACACCAGTTCCGGCACCATGCACCAGGCCTACTGTGCGCTCAGCCGGCCAGAGTCTGCGTCTGCCCAGCGCTGTCTGAGCTGTCCGTCTGCAGCGTCGCCTGCACTGCCGTCTGCCAACGCCGTCTGAGCTGTCCTGTCTGCCAAGCGCCGCTGCGCTGCCCGTCTGCCCAGCACCGTCTGAGCCGCCCGTCTGTCCTGAGCCTTCAAAGCCACCCGTCTGTCTGAGCCTTCAGAGCCGTCCGCCAGTCAGGAGCCGCCAGAGCCGCCGCCAGTCAGGAGCCGCCAGACGCCCGCCAGTCAGGAGCAGCCAGAGCCGCCCGCCAGTCAGAGCAGCCAGAGCCGTCCGCCAGTCAGGAGCAGCCAGAGCCGCCCGCCAGTCAGGAGCAGCCAGAGCCGCCCGCCAGTCGGAGCAGCCAGAGCCGCCCGCCAGTCAGGAGCAGCCAGGCCGCCCGCCAGCCAGGATCTGCCAGAGCCGCCGCCAGCCAGGATCTGCCAGAGCCGCCCGCCAGCCAGGATCTGCAGAGCCGCCCGCAGCCAGGTTCTGCCAGAGCCGCCCGCCAGCCAGGATCTGCCAGAGCGCCGCAGCCAGGATCTGCCAGAGCCGCCCGCCAGCCAGGATCTGCCAGAGCCGCCCCAGCCAGGATCTGCCAGAGCCTGTCGCCAGTCAGGAGCTGCCCTTCAGTCAGGAGCTGCCCTTCAGTCAGGAGCTGCCCTCAGTCAGGAGCTGCCTCTCAGTCCGAGCTGCCCTCTAGGATGGTATTCAGTCCAGGACTCGCTGAAAGGGTCGCCGCTCAGAGGCGCCACCAAAGCGGGTAGTGACTATGGTGAAGTGGGGGCCACGTCCCGCACCGAGCGCCGCCGTAAGAAGGCCACCCGGACCCTCCCTTCTGTGTCAGGTTTTGCGGCCGGAGTCCGCACTTTGGTACTGTCACGCCCTGGCCTTAGTTATCTTTTTGTTTTCTTTATAATTTTAGGTCAGGGTGTGACATGGGGTGTTTGTGGGGTTTTTTGTCTAGTCTAGGGTGTTTTATTGTATAGGGGGTTTTGTAGAGTTCATGGGTTGTTGTTTAGGTAAGTCTATGGTTGCCTGGATTGGTTCTCAATTAGAGACAGCTGTCTATCGTTGTCTCTGATTGGGAGCCATATTTAAGGCAGCCATAGGCATTAGGTAGGTTGTGGGTAATTGTCTATGTTTGACGTTAGTAGCTTGTGTCTGCACTTTCGTTTGTAGCTTCACGGTCGTTTGTTGTTTTTGTTTAGTGTGTATTAGTGTTCGTGTTCGTTTCATCTTCTCAAAATAAAAGATGTATCTATATCACGCTGCGCCTTGGTCCTCTCGTTCACCTAAAGACGATCGTGACACACATTGTATATAGACTTATTTTTGTACTGTATTATTGACTGTATGTTTGTTTTTACTCCATGTGTAACTCTGTGTTGTTGTATGTGTCGAACTGCTTTGCTTTATCTTGGCCAGGTCGCAATTGTAAATGAGAACTTGTTCTCACTTGCCTACCTGGTTAAATAAAGGTGAAATAAAATAAATAAATACATTAAAAAAATCACCCCTAAGTGAGATTTGATTGGGGGGCACAGCAACCACATGGGCAAGACATCTTGAGTATTACATTTTTTAAACTTCGAACAGTAAATTGAGACCGCATCTGACTTCAAATCAAACACCAGGGGCCCTCAGTTTGGTTGGCCCTACTCTATGTGATGTTGTTTTGACAACCTGTATTTTAAAACAGGGCTCTGTCCTAATGCCAGCAAAAATAGTGTATCTCTCAAATTGAAAAGCCTAGAGTGCATTTTAAGGGTTAATTTCCCTAGACACAGATTAAACTACTCCTAAAAAGCATGCACAATGAAGAATCTCTATTGAAAGTGCTTTTAAGTACAGGAATATATTAAGGTCCACGAATCCAGCCATGTGTCTGAACCATGGGCTCAAACTCTAATTCTAATTTAGAACTAATTGATACTTAAATGATATAGTGCGATGAAGTGTATGTAGTTCTGCACGGTTTGTACAAATGTGTCCAGGCCTTCAAAACAGCTGAGTAATTATGCATTCATACTCTGAAAGGAAGGCAGCATCCAAGAACGGTGATTAGCATCTGAATAGAAGTGGACACTTCCCTTAGATGGTTACTCCAAGGTATAGAACACTCCGATTTTGGAGTGTTCAAGGAACAGACACAGTTCACTAAAGATTTTTCAAAGAGTAACTATTTTACAATGTAAGGAGCTATGTCTAGTTCAACTAGTAATTTAACTACATTTTGCAGTAGCTTGGTGGTAGTTGAACAAAAAGCTAACCTTGGTAGTCTTTTCAGTAGTTAATTACTTTTCTAACTACTGGAACAACACACTACTTTTTTTGCAAAAAAGAAAAGGAAATGTGGATGGAGTAGATAAGAATTTCCTTTCTTTTTCAGCATCAGACCTGCCTAGTTCTCACTTGAAACATAGTTTTTGTGTTAAATAGGCTAAATTACACATTCTGTTAACATTGGTGCCAGAGTGATCTGTTCTTGCAATTTGTAGTCTATGAAATGTCAGATTTAGATACGATAATTTATCACAAGTAGTTTGGATGTAGTAAACTACTTTTTCAAAGTTAAGTCAACAATATCTTTCTTAAGGGTAGCTTTAGTGTAGATTAACTTCTTCCAGTGTGAAGTCATTGGTAGCTTGGTAAAACTATATTTTCAGAGTAGCTTCCCCAACATGCTATTTTAATGGTCTAAATAGCAGTGTTGGAAGAGAATGTTACTGAAGCTCTAAAGGACCCTGGTTACAACCCACAGCCACAGATAAGAGCTTCATTAGTTATCACCAAAATTGATGAGATTAATATTAATTGTCCTGTGTGGCTCAGTTGGTAGAGCATGGCACTTGCAACGCCAGGGTTGTGGGTTTGATTCATGGGGAGCAGTAGAAAATGTATGCACTCACTACGGTAAATATCTCTGAATAATAGCATCTGCTAAATATGTAAAATGTATACTCCCAAAGAGAACCATCTGTTTGCAGCATACTGTGTCTCAGACACACAGGTATACAACAAATGTAAGATACCAGGTATGTAGAAAAGCACCAATGTTTTATTTTACTGGTTTCACGTGTACATCTATATTTTCGAGTGGTAGCTTAAATTTTCATTTCAGGGATAGTTCAAGTTTGCTCAGATCACTTGTGTGTTTTGAATCAGTGAGGTCTGGACATAACTGATTTCTTGGAGGGGCTTGACTGGTGGTTCTCAGGGTTGTTTCTCATTCTTTTATCCCCCATTTGCAAGCTGAAGGCAGAAAGATGTGCTTCAGCCTGATGGCCTACAAAACAGGGCGGGAGGTGTGAATGGATGGTGTGCCATCCCATTGTGTCACCTTCCCTGTTTTTCTGCTCCATAGAATGGAATGAAAACAACAAGGGAGCTGCCTAGAAATGCACTGGTAAACAACTCTTCACAATTCTCATATCATTCAATCATTGGGATTAAAGCTTTTCTACAGGAACAGTAGAGTGTGTTTTCATTGTGGATGTGCAGAATGAGTCAAGGCTGAAGACTTTTCAGATGTTTAAAAAAAAAACTATACCTATCAAACTGCTGTGTTTATATACTTCACAAAAGATAAGTAAGCTCTTTGTCCTGTTTTGTTGACTGTTGTGAATCAACCAAAATCCGGTTCCACTCTTGAGGTACCACTTCAGAGGGAGACACACTGAAGTAGTGTTGATTCTGAACATCTTTCATTGTTGATTTGACCAGTACTTGCCAGACAGAGCAACCTGGACTCAGAGCTAGACGTAACATAGTACATGTAAATCCGTGACAGTGTAAAATGTTACATTTCGTATTGGTATGTATTAATTTTGGGTGTCCGTTATCCATTCGTAACGTTAGCTAGGTGACTAACGTTAGCTAGGCTACAGGTTAGGGTTAAGATTAAGGTTCAGGACGAGTTAGCTAACATGCTAAGCAGTTACAAAGTAGCAAGTAGTTGCAAAATTGCTAATTAGTTAAAATGGTAAAGTTTTCCGTGATGAGATTCAACCACAACTTTGGGTTGTTAGATGTTCGCGTTATGTGACCGACAGCCTTGATTCGGTCTAATGTAGCAACATTTGAAATTGTGTTTTTTTACATTGGATAAAAGCACAGACAGAGCTACAAAATGGTATATCATACACTGCAGTTGAGGAAAAATGGGAAATTAATTCTGCTTTGAAAGTTGATAAACTTGTAACCCCACTTTTGAGAAAATGCCCTTGAATGTTTGGTACACCTACCGGAAAGCTCTTCTTTGTCTACACCCATTCAGCATAGTTCACACCCTTTTAAGCCAGCCCCACACATCTCTTTAAGGATTCACATGTGAGGTCATGTGCTAAACAGTGAGTAGTGTAGTGAAGATTAAGACTAAAATGGGTAGTAGTCTACAATAAGGAAAAATTCCAGGTAAACAGAAAGTGTCCAGATAAAAATATTAGATGACGCTTACCCAAACACACTTGTCTAAATTGACTGGTATTTCTCAGAAGGTGTAAACAGTACAGCGAAATGGTTACTTGCATAGCAGCAATATCAAAAATAGATAGTGTCAATATAAAGAAAAAACAAGTGTCAATGCCAGTAGAGAAAGAACAAAATAATATACAGTATGTACAAGAACAATAATGATATCAGTGATATTGGTGATAGATGAGGTAGTTATATGCATACAATCAGGGGTAAAGTGGCTGAGCAGCAGGATACATACTTATTTTTTTTTTAAAGTAGCAGGCAACATATGACATGTGTGTTAGGAGAGAGTCGTGTGAATAGAGGCACTGCAGATAGTGCTGATGACTGGGAACTGGCCCCAGTGATGAACTGGTCCGTCTGAACCACAGATGAACAAGGGAATCTATATTCGGAGAGCCTGTTTCAGTCCTGCCCTTGACTTTGGCGCAGGGCATGTGATGTCCATAGCCTCTTCATTGCAAACTACCTGATCTTCTCAAAAAGATAAGTTTGTCTAGCTGTGTCCCAGTCCAGGTGGTGCTGGTACAGGCAGACCATCTATGAGAGGAAGAATGTCAGTGTTGCTCCTTGGCGACAACAACACCAGGCTCCAGAGCATTGAAGCTGTAAAACAGTAATAAAAAATTGAGAAGACATTACAACCTTGCATAACAAATTCACCTCCCAAGTTTAGATAAGAATAACCTCATACAATGCATGAAAATGATATTCAACTGAAGTGCTGGTACTGCTTGATCTGTGCAGCGGCCTGAAGTACAGAGTCAGGTGTTGTTGCCAGCCATAGCTTTCCACCAGCACCGTAACCATCCAAATCAAATCGCATTTATTGGTCACATACTGTACGTGTTTTGCAGATGTTATTGCGGGTGTAGCGAAATGCTTGTGTTTCTAGCTCTGACAGTGCAGTAATATCTAACAAGTAATACCTAACAATTTCACAACATATATCCAATACACACAAATCTAAATAACACAAACATTTCTGGGCTAATAATGTAAGAAATAATACATTAAAAAACAAAATACTGCAAAGTTTCCTAAGAACTAGAAGCACAGCAGCCCTGTCTGTCGACCCAATTTCAATAGGCTGACAGTCCAACCAGCTGTGGGATGTTGACCCCTGTCACCGTGCTGTCCTTCACAACACCAGCAATCTCAGACAAAGTGTTCACTCTGGTCTTTCTGAAGCACTGCTTGATGAGGCTGAAGCACCAGTCGGGTGCAAAACTTTATGTGGCAAACAACAAAAGAACATTAAGATAAATTAAAATGAATTCTCACCCCTGTCAGTCTGTCTTTACACAGCTCAGTGAGATATATATATCCATACATACATACATCACACAAGGGTTGGGAGGTTACTTTCTAAATGTATCGTTACTAGTTACCTGTCCAAAATTGTAATCAGTAACGTAATTTTTGGATTACCCAAACTCAGTAACGTAATCTGATTACATTCCGTTACTTTTAGATTACTTTCCCTTAAGAGCATTAGAAAGAAGACAAAACTGTATGTTACCACTGAAAGACATCTATTGCAGGATAAATCAATGTTAAAGTTTACATAGCTGGCCATATATGGATGTTAAATTTTACGGGTTGGTTATGTAGACTTCTTTTAACCCATCACTTTCTACTACATATAATAATGACAAAATTATTCTTTACATTAAACCCAAAGTCTATCAGAATTCCAGTCATTCCAATAAATGTTATACCCCTTGATCTTCAAAAATAGGACTTGGAAATATGGAGTATAGATTATCCAAATTGTTTTACCTGAGCATGACCCCAAAACGAAGGACTTATTAGCCAGCCCTACTCTTGTCATAGAGGACTGATTGGGCTACTTGATTCGAGTTGAAAAATAAATGCTGCCTCATGGAATGCATGTTTGCCAGAGTGTGCAAAGCTTTCAAGCAATGGTGGCTAACTTTGAAGAATCTAAAATATATTTAGATTTGTTCGCAATAATTGGTTACTACATGATTCCTTATGTGTTATTTCATAGTTTTTGATGTCTTCAACTATTATTCTACAATGTAGAAAATTGTGAAAATAAAGAAAAATCCTTGAGTAGGCGTGTCCAAACTTTTGACTGGTACTGTAATATAATTTATAAATCCTAAAATAGATGTAGCAACTACAGATTGCCTCTAAGTCTATCAAAAGTGCGCAAGTTTGAGCATGTGTCCATTAGGCCTTGGATTTTTCTCATCAGCATGAACTAGATTGAGCAATAAAAGCCCACTTTTATTCCACAGGCTGGATCCGCACTTTGCAGCTGTTGCTAGAGCGCATTTTTCGCTGGCTGTCTTTGGTTTCAAAAACAATGATTGGTAGGCAGCTTAACTTCTTGAATTCAACCATAATTGGGTCAAATACACATTTAGATTTGTGAACTGCCATCCACAACAACCACAATCCGTAAGGCGTAAATAACTAAATGAGTAGCAATATGATTCACATCAATGCGCTAACGTTATGTAGATATAACTATATTAATAAATGATAGCCGTATCGCCGTAGACTACACCACTACTGTCATCCTTACCTCCAAGCGTTTATTCAAGGTTGGATAATCTTTGGATGCCGACAGCAGTCGCACAAGTGGAAGACATAGCTGGACTGTAACCTACAAAAGCCTATTCCTGCTCTTTTCCCGCGATCCATCAAACACATTTTGGTGTGTCATCATAGTTGTCTATGATTTGTGGTCCAGACTTGCTCGGGTGCTGATTTGAATGTCTTTGAGAAAGCGAAAGGTCAAAGATTTTTTTTCTCGCAAATCTCCTTTCTGATGCTGCCCTTGCTTCTTCAGCTTGGTTTACTTAACAGCCTTCTGTTTAATGTGGTCCTTCAGGCATTTGGATTGCTCTCCCAAGGCATGAACCAGACTTGTTGCGACTACAATTTTTTTTCTGAGGTTTTGGTGTGATTTCTTTTTGATTTCCCCATGATGTCAAGCAAAAGAGACACTAAGTTTGAAGGTAGGCGCTTTTAAATACAGTAACACCTCCCAATTGACTCAATTATGCCAATTAAGCCTATCAGCGCTTCTAAATAATTTTCTTTAATTTTCCCAAGCTGTTTTAAAGGGCCAGTCAACTTAGAGTATGTAAACTTCTGACCCAATGGAATTGTGAAAACAGTGAACTTATAAGTGAAATATCTGTCTGTAAAGCAACTGTTGAAAAAAATTACTTGTGGTCATGCACAAAGTAGATGTCCTAACCGACTTGCCAAAGCTATAGTTTGTTAACAGAAATTTGTGGAGTTGGTTGAAAAACGAGTTTTTTATGCCACTCCAACCTAATGGTAACTGTAATCTTCCGACTTCAAACGTACATGGATGAACGCTTCATGGCAGCCTGCCAACCTCTTTCGTCCTGTGACGTTTCCGTTTGTTTGTACAGGCTTGGCCCGTTGTGTCAAGTACTCTGGTCACACTGACCGTGTTGCAATGTCATAAAGAAGTACCAAGATCTTTCTCGCCTCTCGTCACAGATGCCATGATTGCCCTTTAGTTTTGAAGTATGTAATCCAGGGACAGGTGTTTTATACATAACAGCCTTCTGTGTCTTCGCTTTCGACTCCCTCTGCATTTGCAATCAAATGTCAGAATTGGTATTAATCTCCTATCATACTCTGTTCTACAAGACATTCCACTGGAATTTCATCAAACGTCGGTCCAACTTCTTCCGTGACAAACAGACACTGGTTGATCGCGTTTCTTCCCCGTCACTGTCATCAGAAGACTCTACAATGCCTTATTCAAATGAAAATGTTACCTAAATCAGGATTCCCCTCGTCGTACTTGATTCATTTTCCAGAGTCCGAGAGAGTCAGCTTGGTACGATCATGCTCCTGAAAGTAGTCCATCACATTTTTTCCCCCTGACCTTTGGTCGATAAGTGGCCTGATGAACTCAGGGCAGCAATGTACGATAGCAGAGCAACACATTTGCAGTTCTCCATTGCTAACGTTATATCTTTTGGAAAAAAACTGCAGTAGAAAGTAGTATCTACACATACGAGCAGCCTCATTTTATAGACAGAAGATGTTACACGGCAAAAACAAGACCAATTCCGAAACTCATCTCTCGGCATATGCCAGCCCTTCATTATCTCAGCCAAATCATGGCAGTGGGGAAGGTTTCCCTTTCTTTTTTCTGTGCTAAACCAACTAGGCTCATAATTTAACAACTTTATTCCATATTTATAGATGGCATACAAGTTTTGTTATTAGGAAATTAATGTTCAAATGTTCTAGAAGGCTTTTCTGCCAAAAACACATTTTGATAAAAAACTTAAAATTAAGACGTTCAAATGCTCTCATGTGAAGTCCATGACTTTGAGCATGTTGCCCTAGTTTCCTGAAACCAGTCACATCGTGCCTACCAACAATCGTCCCCCAGACAAACCACCTACTTTCGTTGTTTTTGCTTTAACCTGTCTTAATGTAACCATACCACAAACGTAACATATCATACTAATTGAAGTAATCTCGTATTACGTTGACTATCGTTTACGTCTAGTTAATGAAGACAGGCTGGACAGTAAATGTAATGCATGTTGGATTTAGTCAAAACACAGAGAAAGAGATGTCCCAAATGGAACACAGCTTCAAGTAGGCCGTGTTATAAGCCCGTGCTAGTGCAGCACAGAATAAGGTCTCCAAGTATTACCTAATTGGACCCTGCAAATATCACTACTAGCTTGGTAATACCGAGATGAAAGAGAAGCAGACATTTCACGGCTAACTTTCTTCTGGTTCATATACATTCAATGAGGCAGACCAGATCCAGCTGCTTTCCACCATTGGTGCCTCTAAGAGAGCCTCCCCTTAACATGAGTCCAAAATCATCCCACAGAGGGCAGTGTCCCTGCGGGTTTTTCGCTCCTCCTTGTGCTTGATTGATGAATTAAGCGTCACTAATTAGTAAGACTCTCCTCACCTGGTTTGTCTAGGTCTTAATTGAAAGAAAAAAAACACAAACACGCACAGACACTTAGCCCCCGATGGCATGAGTTTGACACCCCTGGCCTTAAGCAAACGGAACTGTGATATTTTTTTCAATGTAACGGCCTGAGTAAGACATCTCATTTATCACCATCTTTGGTATGAACTTCTACCAGAGAATGATATACACATATGGTGTATTTACCAATGTTTAACCTTTAGTACTCTTGCCCTGCAGTCCACATTTTTTTCAAATGCTTTCGTTTTAAATGACACGGAAATCAAATTACAAAGTACGTGTACTGCAAGGCCATCTAAGAGCCAATTACAATGATAATGTTCCATTAACAACCAGTGCTACAGTGCTGCTCTAGGGTCAAAAGATACAGTCCCACCTGGGCACAAGACATCAGTTCGATGTCTAGTTTTTGATTTACTTTGGTTGAGTTGTCAACTTTGTCAACTAAGATGAATTCCACGTGAAATAAACAAACACATTTCACAATGGCACTGGATTTAGGTTAAAAGGTTGGGTGAAAAAAAGACGAAATGCTCTTATGGGGATGACTTTTTGCAAATCAATTAGTTTCCCTCGTTGATTCAACGTCATTCGCACACAGTTTTTGGGGTTCGAACATGAGGGGAAACAACGTTTGATTCAACCAGTTGCCATTGGGGTGGGTGGGGCACTGAATCAATCAGCTACTACGGTAATTATACTACAGAAAAGTATTATGATCATCTAAGTCCGATGCTATGGAGGCAGGGTTATTTTTCCCCTGTCTTAACTTGATTTGATATAGGGTAACGTGGGGATACAAGCTTTACTACTTCACTATTTATTTATATGACGAACCTTTTATTTTACTTAACTACATTCCTAAAGAAAATAATGTACTTTTTTAACACCATAGCATTTTTCCCTGACACTCAAAAGTACACATTACATTTTGAATGGCTTAGCAGGACAGGAAAATTGTCCAATTTACGACATGTATCAAGAGGAACATCCGCGGGTTATCTACCTGCCTCTGATATGGCGGACTCAACTAAACACAAAATGACTTTGTTGGTGCCTCTGGTTTGCTTAATACAAATCAAATCAAGTTTATTTAATATAGCCTTCGTACATACAGCTAATATCTTCGAAGTGCTGTACAGAAACCCAGCCTAAACCGCAAACAGCGAAGCAGAATTGCAGTGTAGAAGACGGTGGCTAGGAAAAACTCCCTAGAAAGGCCAAAACCTAGGAAAGAAACCTAGAGAGGAACAGCTATGAGGGTGGCCAGTCCTCTTCTGGCTGTGCCGGGTGGGGATTTATAAGCAGAAACTATGCCAAGATGTTCAAAATTGTTCATAAAGTGACAAGCATGGTCAAATAATAATCAAATGAATAATTTCAGTTGGCTTTTTCATAGCGATCATTAAGAGTTGAAAAATAGCAGGTCTGGGACAGGTGGCGGTTCCAGTAAACCGCAGGCAGAAAACAGTTGAAACGGAATAGCAAGCACGGCCAGGTGGACTGGGGAACAGCAAGGAGTCATCTATGCCCGGTAGTCCTGACGTAATGGTCCTAGGGCTCAGGTCCTCCGAGAGAGAGAAAGCAAGAGGAAGGAGAGAATTAGAGAGAGCCAGATTTTCAAAATGTTCATTAAATGACAAGCATGGTCAAAAATAATCCAGGAATAGATGGTCAGTTGGCTTTTCAATAGCCGATCCATAAGAGTTGAAAAACAAGCAGTCTGGGCACAGGTAGGGGTTCCATAACCGAGGGCGGAGAACAGTTGAAACTGGAATAGCAGCAAGGGCCAAGGCGGACTGGGGACAGAAGGAGTCATCATGCCCGTTTTTGCCGTGACGTATGGTCCTAGGGCTAGGTTCTCTCCGAGAGAGAGAAAAGAAAGAGAGAACGAGAAAGAATTAGAGAGAGCATACTTAAATTCAACACAGGACACTTGGAATAAGATAGGAGAAGTACTTCCAAGGTATAACCAACTGACCCTAGCCCCGCCGGACACAATAAACTACTGCAGCATAAATACTGGAGGCTGAGACAGGAGGGGTCAGGAGACACTGTGGCCCCATCAGAAGAACTCCGGACAGGGCCAAACAGGAAGGAATATAAGCCCACCCACTTTGCCAAGCACAGCCCCCACACCACTAGAGGGATATCTTCTACCACCAACTTACAATCCTGAGACAAGGCCGGAGTATAGCCCACAAAAGATTCCAGCCACAGCACAAACCAGGGGGGCGCTAACCCAGACTAGGTAAGATTCAGTCAGTAACTCAACCCACTCAAAGTGACACAGCCCCTCCGCAGGGACGGCATTGAAAAGAGCACCAGTAAGCCAGTGCCTCAGCCCTGGTAATAGGGTAGAGGCAAGAGAATCCCAGTGGAGAGAGGGGAACCGGCAGGCAGAGACAGCAGGGCGGTTCGTTGCCTCCAGAGCCTTTCCGTTCACCTCATCACTGCCTGGGCCGAGACTAACACTCAATCATCATGACCTACTGAAGAGATAAGTCCTTCAGTTAAAGAACTTAAAGGTTTGAGAACCAGAGTCTGGGCGTCCTCTCACATGGGTAGGCAGACCGTTTCCAATAAAAAATGGAGATTCTATAGGCGAAAGCCTGGCCTCCCGCCTGTTGCTTAGAAATTCTAGGGGACAATTAGGGAGGCTGGCGTCTTGTGACGTAGCGTACGTATAGGTATGTACGGCAGGACCAAACTTCGGAAAGATAGGGTTTAGGGAGCACAGCCCCATGGTAAACGCTTTAATAGGTTAACAGTAAAAGCCTTGAAATCAGCCCTTGCCTTAACAGGAAAGCCCAGTTGGTAGGGAAGTAAGCACTGGAGTAAATATGATCAAATTTCTTGGTTCTAGTCAGGATTCCTAGCAGCCGTATTTAGCACTAACTGAAGTTTAAATTTAGTGCTTTATCCGGGTAG
>NC_036869.1:17921670-17939308 GCF_002910315.2 Salvelinus sp. IW2-2015
CACCTAAAGACGATCGTGACAGAATTACCCACCATACCAGGACCAAGCAGCGTGATAAGCGGCAGCAGGAGCAGCGCAAGGAGGAATGGCAATGGAGCAGAGTCTGGACTACACTACGTGGGAGGAGATCGACAGTTGGGCGATCGACCCAGGGAGAATGCCGGAGCCCGCCTGGGATTCTCTGGAGCAGTGTGAGGAGGGATACCGGCGAATGGAGGCAGCACGACGACGCGGTAGGAAGCCCGAGAGTCAAGCCCAAAAATTTATTGGGGGGTGGGGGCTACAAGGGAGTGTTGGCGAAGCAGGTAGGAGACCTGCGCCAACTCCCCGAGCTTACCGTGGAGAGCGAAAGTACGGGCAGACACCGTGTTATGCGGTAAAGCGCACAGTGTCTCCTGTACGTGTGCATAGCCCGGTGCGGTACATTCCAGCTCCTCGTATCGGCCGGGCTAGATTGGGCATTGAGCCAGGTGCCATGAAGCCGGCTCAACGCGCCTGGTCTCCAGTACGTCTCCTCGGGCCGGCATACATGGCACCAGCCTTACGCATGGTGTCCCGGTTCGCCAACACAGCCCAGTGCGGTTTTCCACCTCCCCGCACTGGTCGGGCTACGGGGAGCATTCAACCAGGTAAGGTTGGGCAGGCTCGGTGCTCAGGGAGCCAGTACGCCTGCACGGTCCGGTATATCCGGCGCCACCTCCCACCCCAGCCCAGTACACCAGTGCCTACACCACGCACCAGGCTTCCAGTGCGTCTCCAGAGCCCTGTTCCTCCTCCACGCACTCACCCTATGGTGCGTGTCTCCAGCCCGGTACCACCAGTTCCGGCACCACGCACCAAGCCTCCTGTGCATCTCCAGAGCCCTGTGCGTCCTGTTGCTGCTCCCCGCACTAGCCTTGAGGTACGTGTCTTAGCCCGTACCACCAGTTCCGGCACCATGCACCAGCCTACTGTGCGCCTCAGCCGGCAGAGTCTGCCGTCTGCCCAGCGCTGTCTGAGCTGTCCGTCTGCCCAGCGTCGCCTGCACTGCCGTCTGCCAACGCCGTCTGAGCTGTCCTTGCCAAGCGCCGCTGCGCTGCCCGTCTGCCCAGCACCGTCTGAGCCGCCCGTCTGTCCTGAGCCTTCAAAGCCACCCGTCTGTCTGAGCCTTCAGAGCCGTCCGCAGTCAGGAGCCGCCAGAGCGCCCGCCAGTCAGGAGCCGCCAGACGCCCGCCAGTCAGGAGCAGCCAGAGCGCCCGCCAGTCTAGGAGCAGCCAGAGCCGTCCGCCAGTCAGGAGCAGCCAGAGCCGCCCGCCAGTCAGGAGCAGCCAGGCCGCCCGCCAGTCAGGAGCAGCCAGAGCCGCCCGCCAGTCCAGAGCAGCCAGAGCCGCCCGCCAGCCAGGATCTGCCAGAGCCGCCCGCCAGCCAGGACTGCAGAAGCCGCCCGCCAGCCAGGACTGCAGACCGCCCCAGCCAGGTTCTGCCAGAGCCGCCGCCAGCCAGGATCTGCCGAGCGCCGCCAGCCAGGATCTGCCAGAGCCGCCCGCAGCCAGGATCTGCCAGAGCCGCCCGCCAGCCAGGATCTGCCAGAGCCGTCCGCCAGTCAGGAGCTGCCCTTCAGTCAGGAGCTGCCCTTCAGTCAGAGCTGCCCCTCGTCAGGAGCTGCCCCTCAGTCCGGAGCTGCCCTCTAGGATGGTATTCAGTCCAGGACTCGCTGAAAGGGTCGCCGCTCCAGAGGCGCCACCAAAGCGGGTAGTGACTATGGTGAAGTGGGGGCCACGTCCCGCACCGAGCCGCCGCCGTAAGAAGCCCACCCGGACCCTCCCCTTCTGTGTCAGGTTTTGCGGCCGGAGTCCCGCACCTTTGGTACTGTCACGCCCTGGCCTTAGTTATCTTTGTTTCTCTTATTATTTTAGGTCAGGGTGTGACATGGGGATGTTGTGGGTTTTTTGTCTAGTCTAGGGTGTTTGTATTGTATAGGGGGTTTTGTAGAGTTCATGGGGTTGTGTTTAGGTAATCTATGGTTGCCTGGATTGGTTCTCAATTAGAGACAGCTGTCTATCGTTGTCTCTGATTGGGAGCCATATTTAAGGCAGCCATAGGCATTAGGTAGGTTGTGGGTAATTGTCTATGTTTGACGTTAGTAGCTTGTGTCTGCACTTTCGTTCGTTTGTAGCTTCACGGTCGTTTGTTGTTTTTGTTTAGTGTGTATTAGTGTTCGTGTTCGTTTCATCTTCTCAAAATAAAAGATGTATCTATATCACGCTGCGCCTTGGTCCTCTCGTTCACCTAAAGACGATCGTGACACACATTGTATATAGACTTATTTTTGTACTGTATTATTGACTGTATGTTTGTTTTACTCCATGTGTAACTCTGTGTTGTTGTATGTGTCGAACTGCTTTGCTTTATCTTGGCCAGGTCGCAATTGTAAATGAGAACTTGTTCTCAACTTGCCTACCTGGTTAAATAAAGGTGAAATAAAATAAATAAATACATTAAAAAAATCACCCCTAAGTGAGATTTGATTGGGGGGCACAGCAACCACATGGGCAAGACATCTTGAGTATTACATTTTTTAAACTTCGAACAGTAAATTGAGACCGCATCTGACTTCAAATCAAACACCAGGGGCCCTCAGTTTGGTTGGCCCTACTCTATGTGATGTTGTTTTGACAACCCTGTATTTAAAACAGGGCTCTGTCCTAATGCCAGCAAAAATAGTGTATCTCTCAAATTGAAAAGCCTAGAGTGCATTTTAAGGGTCAATTTCCCTAGACACAGATTAAACCTACTCCTAAAAAGCATGCMCAATGAAGAATCTCTATTGAAAGTGCTTTTAAGTACAGGAATATATTAAGGTCCACGAATCCAGCCATGTGTCTGAACCATGGGCTCAAACTCTAATTCTAATTTAGAACTAATTGATACTTAAATKATATAGTGCGATGAAGTGTATGTAGTKCYGCACGGTTTGTACAAATGTGTCCAGGCCTTCAAAACAGCTGAGTAATTATGCATTCATACTCTAGAAAGGAAGGCAGCATCCAAGAACGGTGATKAGCATCTGAATAGAAGTGGACACTTCCCTTAGATGGTTACTCCAAGGTGTAGAACACTCCGATTTTGGAGTGTTCAAGGAACAGACACAGTTCACTAAAGATTTTTCAAAGAGTAACTATTTTACAATGTAAGGAGCTATGTCTAGTTCAACTAGTAATTTAACTACATTTTGCAGTAGCTTGGTGGTAGTTGAACAAAAAGCTAACCTTGGTAGTCTTTTCAGTAGTTAATTACTTTTTCTAACTACTGGAACAACACACTACTTTTTTTGCAAAAAAAGAAAAGGAAATGTGGATGGAGTAGATAAGAATTTCCTTTCTTTTTCAGCATCAGACCTGCCTAGTTCTCACTTGAAACATAGTTTTTGTGTTAAATAGGCTAAATTACWCATTCTGTTAACATTGRTGCCAGAGTGATCTGTTCTTGCAATTTGTAGTCTATGAAATGTCAGATTTAGATACGATAATTTGGTCTGGTCAATAAGTCTGGTCAATAACTGATTTCTTGGGAGGGGCTCGACTGGTGGTTCTCAGGGTTGTTCTCATTCTTTTATCCCCCATTTGCAAGCTGAMGGCAGAAAGATAGTGCTTCAGCCTGATGGCCTACAAACAGGGCGGGAGGTGTGAATGGATGGTGTGCCATCCCATTGTGTCACCTTCCCTGTTTTTCTGCTCCATAGAATGGAATGAAAACAACAAGGGAGCTGCCTAGAAATGCACTGGTAAACAACTCTTCACAATTCTCATATCATTCAATCATTGGGATTAAAGCTTTTCTACAGGAAYAGTAGAGTGGTGTTTTCATTGTGGATGTGCAGAATGAGTCAAAGTAAGGCTGAAGACTTTTCAAATGTAAAAAAAAAAAACTATACCTATCAAACTGCTGTGTTTATATACTTCACAAAAGATAAGTAAGCTCTTTGTCCTGTTTTGTTGACTGTTGTGAATCAACCAAAAATCCGGTTCCACTCTTGAGGTACCACTTCAGAGGGGAAGACACACTGAGATAGTGTTGATTCTGAACATCTTTCATTGTTGATTTGACCAGTACTTGCCAGACAGAGCAACCTGGACTCAGAGCTAGACGTAACATAGTACATGTAAATCCGTGACAGTGTAAAATGTTACATTTCGTATTGGTATGTATTAATYTTKGGATGTCCGTTATCCATTCGTAACGTTAGCTAGGTGACTAACGTTAGCTAGGCTACAGGTTAGGGTTAAGATTAAGGTTCAGGGAMGAGTTAGCTAACATGCTAAGCAGTTACAAAGTAGCAAGTAGTTGCAAAATTGCTAATTAGTTAAAATGGTAAAGTTTTCCGTGATGAGATTCAAACATGCAACCTTTGGGTTGTTAGATGTTCGCGTTATGTGACCGACAGCCTTGATTCGGTCTAATGTAGCAACATTTGAAATTGTGTTTTTTTACATTGGATAAAAGCACAGACATAGCTACAAAATGGTATATCATACACTGCAGTTGAGGAAAAATGRGAAATTAATTCTGCTTTGAAAGTTGATAAACTTGTAACCCCACTTTTGAGAAAATGGCCCTTGAATRTTTGGTACACCTACCGGAAAGCTCTTCTTTGTCTACACCCATTCAGCATAGTTCACACCCTTTTAAGCCAGCCCCACACATCTCTTTAAGGATTCACATGTGAGGTCATGTGCTAAACAGTGAGTAGTGTAGTGAAGATTAAGACTAAAAGTGGTAGTAGYCTACAATAAGGAAAAATTCCAGGTAAACAGAAAGTGTCCAGATAAAAATATTAGATGACGCTTACCCAAACACACTTGTCTAAATTGACTGGTATTTCTCAGAAGGTGTAAACAGTACAGCKAAATGGTTACTTGCATAGYAGCAATATCAAAAATAGATAGTGTCAATATAAAGAAAAAACAAGTGTCAATGCCAGTAGAGAAAGAACAAAATAATATACAGTATGTACAAGAACAATAATGATATCAGTGATATTGGTGATAGATGAGGTAGTTATATGCATACAATCAGGGGTAAAGTGGCTGAGCAGCAGGATACTTATTATTATTTTTTTTTTTTAAATAGTAGCAGCAACATATGACATGTGTGTTAGGAGAGAGTYGTGTGAATAGAGGCACTGCAGATAGTGCTGATGACTGGGAACTGGCCCCCAGTGATGAACTGGTCCGTCTGAACCACAGATGAACAAGGGAATCTATATTCGGAGAGCCTGTTTCAGTCCTGCCCTTGACTTTGGCGCAGGGCATGTGATGTCCATAGCCTCTTCATTGCAAAACTACCTGATCTTCTCAAAAAGATAAGTTTGTCTAGCTGTGTCCAGTCCAGGTGGTGCTGGTACAGGCAGACCATCTATGAGAGGAAGAATGTCAGTGTTGCTCCTTGGCGACAACAACACCAGGCTCCAGAGCATTGAAGCTGTAAAACAGTAAATAAAAAAAATTGAGAAGACATTACAACCTTGCATAACAAATTCACCTCCCAAGTTTAGATAAGAATAACCTCATACAATGCAATGAAAATGATATTCAACTGAAGTGCTGGTACTGCTTGATCTGTGGCAGCGGCCTGAAGTACAGAGTCAGGTGTTGTTGCCAGCCATAGCTTTCCACCAGCACCGTACCATCCTCCAAATCAAATCGCATTTTATTGGTCACATACTGTACGTGTTTTGCAGATGTTATTGCGGGTGTAGCGAAATGCTTGTGTTTCTAGCTCTGACAGTGCAGTAATATCTAACAAGTAATACCTAACAATTTCACAACATATATCCAATACACACAAATCTAAATAACACAAAAACATTTCTGGGCTAATAATGTAAGAAATAATACATTAAAAAACAAAATACTGCAAAGTTTCCTAAGAACTAGAAGCATAGCAGCCCTGTCTGTCGACGCCATTTTCAATAGGCTGACAGTCCAACCAGCTGTGGGATGTTGACCCCTGTCACCGTGCTGTCCTTCACAACACCAGCAATCTSAGACAAAGTGTTCACTCTGGTCTTTCTGAAGCACTGCTTGATGAGGCTGAAGCACCAGTCGGGTGCAAACTTTATGTGGCAAACAACAAAAGAACATTAAGATAAATTAAAATGAATTCTCACCCCTGTCAGTCTGTCTTTACACAGCTCAGTGAGATATATATATACATACATACATACATACACACAGGGTTGGGAGGTTACTTTCTAAATGTAATCCGTTACTAGTTACCTGTCCAAAATTGTAATCAGTAACGTAATTTTTGGATTACCCAAACTCAGTAACGTAATCTGATTACATTCCGTTACTTTTAGATTACTTTCCCCTTAAGAGGCATTAGAAGAAGACAAAACTGTATGTTACCAACTGAAAGACATCTATTGCAGGATAAATCAATGTTAAAGTTTACATAGCTGGCCATATATGGATGTTAAATTTTACGGGTTGGTTATGTAGACTTCTTTTAACCCATCRCTTTCTACTACATATAATAATGACAAAATTATATCTTTACATTAAAACCCAAAGTCTATCAGAATTCCAGTCATTCCAATAAATGTTATACCCCTTGATCTTCAAAAATAGGACTTGGAAATATGGAAGTATAGATTATCCAAATTGTTTTACCTGAGCATGACCCCAAAACGAAGGACTTATTAGCCAGCCCTACTCTTGTCATAGAGGACTGATTGGGCTCATTGATTCGAGTTGAAAAATAAATGCTGCCCTCATGGAATGGCATGCTTTGCCAAGAGTGTGCAAAGCTTTCAAGGCAATGGGTGGCTACTTTGAAGAATCTAAAATATATTTAGATTTGTTTCGCAATAATTTGGTTACTACATGATTCCTTATGTGTTATTTCATAGTTTTGATGTCTTCACTATTATTCTACAATGTAGAAAATTGTGAAAATAAAGAAAAATCCTTGAGTAGGCGTGTCCAAACTTTTGACTGGTACTGTATATATAATTTATAAATCCTAAAATAGATGTAGCAACTACAGATTGCCTCTAAGTCTATCAAAAGTGCGCAAGTTTGAGCATGTGTCCATTAGGCCTATGGATTTTTCTCATCAGCATGAACTAGATTGAGCAATAAAAGCCCCACTTTTATTCCACAGGCTGGGATCCGCACTTTGCAGCTGTTGCTAGAGCGCATTTTTCGCTGGCTGTCCCTTGGTTTCAAAAACAATGATTGGTAGGCAGCTTAAACTTCTTGAATTCAACCATAATTGGGTTCAAATACACATTTAGATTTGTGAACTGCCATCCACAACAACCACAATCCGTAAGGCGTAAATAACTAAATGAGTAGCAATATGATTCACATCAATGCGCTAACGTTATGTAGATATAACTATATTAATAAATGATAGCCGTATCGCCGTAGACTACACCACTACTGTCATCCTTACCTCCAAGCGTTTATTCAAGTTGGATAATCTTTGGATGCCGACAGCAGTCGCAYAAGTGGAAGACATAGCTTGGACTGTAACCTACAAAAGCCTATTCCTGCTCTTTTCCCGCGATCCATCAAACACATTTGGTGTGTCATCATAGTTGTCTATGATTTGTGGTCAGACTTGCTCGGGTGCTGATTTGAATGTCTTTGAGAAAGCAGAAAGGTCAAAGATTTTTTTTCTCGCAAATCTCCTTTCTGATGCTGCCCTTGCTTCTTCAGCTTGGTTTACTTAACAGCTTCTGTTAATGTGGTACCTTCAGGCATTTGGAAATTGCTCCCAAGGATGAACCAGACTTGTTGAGATCTACAATTTTTTTTCTGAGGTTTTGGTTGATTTCTTTTGATTTCCCCATGATGTCAAGCAAAAGAGACACTAAGTTTGAAGGTAGGCCTTTAAATACAGGTAACACTCCAATTGACTCAAATATGCCAATTAGCCTATCAGGCTTCTAAATAATTTTCTTTAATTTTCCAAGCTGTTTAAAGGCACAGTCAACTTAGAGTATGTAAACTTCTGACCCATGGAATTGTGAAACAGTGAATTATAAGTGAAATAATCTGTCTGTAAACAACTGTTGAAAAAAATTACTTGTGTCATGCACAAAGTAGATGTCCTAACCGACTTGCCAAAGCTATAGTTTGTTAACAAGAAATTTGTGGAGTGGTTGAAAAACGAGTTTTTATGCTCCAACCTAAGTGTATGTAATCTTCCGACTTCAACGTACATGGATGAACGCTTCATGGCAGCCTGCAACCTCTTTCGTCCTGTGACGTTTCCGTTTGTTTGTACAGCTTGGCCCGTTGTGTCAAGTCACTCTGGTTCACACTGACCGTGTGCAATGTCATAAGAAGTACCAGATCTTTTCTCCCTCTCGTCACAGATGCCATGATTGCCCTTAGTTTGAAGATGTAATCCAGGGACAGGTGTTTTATACAACAGCCTTCTGTGTTCTCTTTCGACTCCCTCTGCATTTGCAATCAAATGTCAGAATTGTATTAATCTCCTTATCATACTCTGTTTCTACAAGACATTCCACTGATTTCAAAACTCGGTCAACTTCTTCCGTGACAACAACACTGTTGATTGCCGTTTCTTCCCCGTCACTGTCATCAGAAGACTCTACAATGCCTTATTCAATGAAAATGTTTTTACCTAAATCAGGGATTTCCTCGTCGTCTGATTCATTTTCAGAGTCCGAGAGAGTCAGCTTGGTACGATCATGCTCCTGAAAGTAGTCCATCACATTTTTTYCCCACTGACCTTTGTCGATAGTGCCTGATGAACTCAGGGCAGCAATGTTACTGAKAGCAGTAGCAACACATTTGCAGTTCTCCATTGCTAACGTTATATCTTTTGGAAAAAAACTGCAGTAGAAAGTATTATCTACACATAACGAGCAGCTCATTTTATAGACAGAAGATGTTACACGGCAGACCAATCCGAAACTCATCTCTCGGCATATCCAGCCCATTCATTATCTCAGCCAATCATGGCTAGTGGGAAGGTTCCTTTCTTTTTCTGTGGCTAAACCAACTAGGCTCATAATTTAACAACTTTATTCATATTTATAGATGGCATACAAGTTTGTTATTAAGGAAAATTAATGTTCAAATGTTCTAGAAGGCATTTCTGCCAAAAACACATTTTGATAAAAAATTAAAATAAACGTTCAAATGCCTCTCATGTGAAGTCATGACTTGTGACATGTGCCTAGTTTCCTGAAACCAGTCACATGTGCCTACCCATCGTCCCCGACAAACCACCCTACTTTCGTTTTTGCCTTTTAACCTTGTCTTATGTAACCATACCAAACGTAACATATCATACTAATTGAAGTATCTCGATTTTACGTTGACTATGTTACGTCTAGTTAATGAGACCAGGCTGGACAGTAATGTATGCATGTTGATTAGTCAAAACACAGAGAAGAGATGTCCCAAATGGACACAGCTTCAAGTAGGCCTGTTATAAGCCCCGTGCTAGTGCAGCACAAATAAGGTTCTCCAGTATTACTATTGACCCTGCAAATATCACTAACTAGCTATGGTAATACCAGATGAAAGAGGAAGCAAGACATTTCACTGGCTAATTTCTTCTGGTTCATATACATTCAATGAGGCAGACCAGATCCAGCTGCTTCCACATTGGTGCCTATAAGAGAGCCACCCCTTAAGCCATGAGTCAAAATCATCCCACAGAGGGCAGTGTCTGCGGGTTTTCGCTCCTCCCTTGTGCTTGATTGATGAATTAAGGTCACTAATTAGTAAAGAMCTCTCCTCACCTGGTTGTCTAGGTCTTAATTGAAAGAAAAAACAAAAACACGCAGACACTTAGCCCTCCATGGAATGAGTTTGACACCCCTGCCTTAAGCAAACTGGAACTGTGATATTTTTTTYCAATGGTAAACGGCCTGAGTAAGACATCTTCATTTATCCACCATCTTTGGTATGACTTCTACCAGATGAATGATATACACAATGGTGTATTTACCATGTTACCTTTAGTACYCTGCCCTGCAGTCACCATTTTTTCAATGCTTTCGTTTTAAATGAACGGATCAATTACAAGTCACTGTGTACTGCAAGGCCATCTAGAGCCAATYACAATGATATGTTCCATTAACACAGTGCTACAGTGCTCTCTAGTGGTCAAAAGATACATGTCCCACTGGGCACAGACATCAGTTCGATGTCTAGTTTTGATTTACTTTTGGTTGAGTTGTCAACTCTTGTCAACTAAGATGAATTCCACGTGAAATAAAAAACACATTTCACAATGGCACTGGATTTAGGTTAAAGGTTGGGTGAAAAAAAGACGAAATGCTCTTATGGGGATGACTTTTTGCAAATCCAATTAGTTTCCCTCGTTGATTCAACGTCATCGCACACATTTTTGGGGTTGAAATGAGGTGGAAACAACGTTGATTCAACCAGTTTGGCCAGTGGGGTGGGTGGGCAATGAATCAATAGCCTACTACGGATTATACTACAGAAAAGTATTATGATCATCTAAGTCCGATGCTATGGAGGCATGGGTTATTTTTCACTGTCTTAACTTTGATTTGATATAGGGTAACGTGGGGAAACAAGCTTTACTACAAGCTTTACTACTTCACTATTTATATTATTGACAACTTTTACTTTTACTTAACTACATTCCTAAAGAAAATAATGTACTTTTTACACCATACATTTTCCCTGACACTCAAAAGTACACATTACATTTTGAATGCTTAGCAGGACAGGAAAATTGTCCAATTTACACATGTATCAAGAGAACATCCCGGGTTATCTACTGCCTCTGATATGGCGGACTCACTAAACACAAATGCTTTGTTGGTGCCGTCTGGTTTGCTTAATATCAAATCAAATCAAGTTTATTTTATATAGCCTTTCGTACATCAGCTAATATCTCGAAGTGCTGTACAGAAACCCAGCCTAAAACCCCAAACAGCAAGCAATGCAGGTGTAGAAGCACGGTGGCTAKGAAAAACTCCCTAGAAAGGCCAAAACCTAGGAAGAAACCTAGAGAGGAACCAGGCTATGAGGGGTGGCCAGTCCTCTTCTGGCTGTGCCGGGTGGAGATTCATAAACAGAAACTATGCCAAGATGTTCAAAATGTTCATAAGTGACAAGCATGGTCAAATAATAATCATGAAATATTTTCAGTTGGCTTTTCATAGCCGATCATTAAGAGTTGAAAATAGCAGGTCTGGGACAGGTGGCGGTTCCATAACCGCAGGCAGAACAGTTGAAACTGGAATAGCAGCAAGGCCAGGTGGACTGGGGACAGCAAGGAGTCATCATGCCCGGTAGTCCTGACGTATGGTCCTAGGGCTCAGGTCCTCCGAGAGAGAGAAAGAAAGAGAGAAGGAGAGAATTAGAGAGAGCCAAGATTTTCAAAATGTTCATAAATGACAAGCATGGTCAAATAATAATCAGGAATAAATGTCAGTTGGCTTTTCATAGCCGATCATTAAGAGTTGAAAACAGCAGGTCTGGGACAGGTAGGGGTTCCATAACCGCAGGCAGAACAGTTGAAACTGGAATAGCAGCAAGGCCAGGCGGACTGGGGACAGCAAGGAGTCATCATGCCCGGTTTGCCGTGACGTATGGTCCTAGGGCTCAGGTTCTCCGAGAGAGAGAAAGAAGAGAAAAACGAGAGAATTAGAGAGAGCATACTTAAATTCACACAGGAACCTGGATAAGATAGGAGATACTCCAGGTATAACCAACTGACCCTAGCCCCCGACACATAAACTACTGCAGCATAAATACTGGAGGCTGAGACAGGAGGGGTCAGGAGACACTGTGGCCCCATCAGAAGAAACCTCCGGACAGGGCCAAACAGGAAGGATATAACCCCACCCACTTTGCCAAAGCACAGCCCCCACACCACTAGAGGGATATCTTCTACCACCAACTTACAATCCTGAGACAAGGCCGAGTATAGCCCACAAAGATCTCCACCACAGCACAAACCAAGGGGGGGCGCTAACCCAGACAGGAAGATCACGTCAGTAACTCAACCCACTCAAGTGACACACCCCTCCCAGGGACGGCATGAAAGAGCACCAGTAAGCCAGTGACTCAGCCCCTGTAATAGGGTTAGAGGCAGAGAATCCCAGTGGAGAGAGGGGAACCGGCCAGCAGAGACAGCAAGGGCGGTTCGTTGCTCCAGAGCCTTTCCGTTCACCTTCACACTCCTGGGCCAGACTACACTCAATCATATGACCTACTGAAGAGATAAGTCTTCAGTAAAGACTTAAAGGTTGAGACCGAGTCTGCGTCTCTCACATGGGTAGGCAGACCGTTCCATAAAAATGGAGATCTATAGGAGAAAGCCCTGCCTCCCGCTGTTTGCTTAGAAATTTAGGGACAATTAGGAGGCCTGCGTCTTGTGACCGTAGCGTACGTATAGGTATGTACGGCAGGACCAACTCGGAAAGATAGGTAGGAGCAAGCCCATGTAACGCTTTATAGGTTAACAGTAAAACCTTGAAATCAGCCCTTGCCTTAACAGGAAGCCAGTGTAGGGAAGCTAGCACTGGAGTAATATGATCAAATTTCTTGGTTCTAGTCAGGATTCTAGCAGCCGTATTTAGCACTAACTGAAGTTTATTTAGTGCTTTATCCGGGTAGCCGGAAAGTAGAGCATTGCAGTAGTCTAACCTAGAAGTAACAAATGCATGGATTAATTTTCTGCATCATTTTTGGACAGAAAATTTCTGATTTTTGTAATGCTACGTAGATGGAAAAAAGCTGTCCTTGAAACAGTCTTGATATGTTTGTCAAAAGAGAGATCAGGGTCAAGAGTAACGCCGAGGTATTTAAGGAATTTAAAATGATTTATACTTTTACTTTTACTTTTGATACTTAGGTACATTTGATCAATTACATTTACTTTTGATACATAAGTATATTTAAAACCAAGTACGTTTAGACTTTTACTCAAGTAGTATTTTACTGGGTGACTTTCACTTTGACTTTAGTCATTTTCTATTAATGTATCTTCACTTTGGTGCCAATTACTGACACAAGAAAGCAAAGTTTGGTAAAAAATTAGGTATGTGGATTATGGTCATGCTTAGGCAAATATACTATGAAGGGAAATAAGTGTCTACAATTTCTTCCCCAGGGTAACTGCCCCCCCACCCCCGATTTGTTATCACTATGCTTTCAACAATCTAAAAGCACAACCAAGTTCAAATGGGAATACAATGACAACTTAATGTGTTATTACTGTGCTTCATCTAATAGCACAACCAAATTACCTGAGGCCTCATTTATCAATCACGCGTAGGCACAAATCTGTGCTAAACCATGCCTGGGTTCATTTCCTGGCAAAGTGTGAGATTTACCAATGGCCGTGTTTGAGAGCATCAAAGCGACTGCAGGCGACTGCCGACTGATTGATCTACAAATCACCTTGCATTCTAAATAACTACTCATTATWATTTGTAGATCAGTCAGTCACAATTTACCTATGATACATCMCGGTTTTCATGCTTTCGACCACGGCCGGTATGAACGTTTGTTTGAGAGTGTGTGTACATTTGCGCACAGCCTTGACCACACAGTGCCAAGCGGTGGAATAAGGGAACTGTTTGTCCCGTGTAGAATGGGGAAAATATACACTGAGTATACAAAATATTAAGAACACCTGCTCTTTCCATGACAGACTGACCAGGTGAATCCRAGTGAAAGCTATGATCCCTTGTTAAATCCACTTCAATCAGTGTAGATGAARGGGAGGAGACAGGTTAAAGAAGGATTTTAAAGCCTTGAGACATGGATTGTGTATGTGTGCCATTCAGAGGGTGAATGGGCAAGAGAAAACATTTAAGTGCCTTTGAACTTGGCATGGTAGTAGGTACCAGGCATACCGGTTTGTGTYAAGAACTGCAACRCTGCTGGGTTATTCACRCTCAATCTTTTCCCGTGTATATCAAGAATGGTCCAACACCCAAAGGACATCCAGCCAACTTGACACAACTGTGGGAGGCATTGGAGTGAACATGGGCCAGCATCCCTGTTGAACTCTTTTAATATATTGTACAGTCCGTGACACATTGAGGCTGGTCTAAGGGCAAAAGGGGGGAGTGCAACTCAATATTAGGAAGGTGTTCCTAATGTATCCTCACTGTMTGTTGAAATTGTGAATTCGTGCAACATGCTATATAATTTGACCACATCAGTGCATTTGTTACGATAATAATCCATATAAAGTACAGTCATTTGGTATGTGTGAAAGTGAAAACATTGTTGGAATACTATAAAAGACTGAGATAATGGGAAATCAAATGTAAGATCTTGTCCTGTTTGGAGATTTGCCAAGCACWGCATTTTGTAGAGAGTGCGTTTTTAGAGACAGGACTTTTTTCTACAGAAAGTACAGATTGGYTCATCAGWTATATTTTCCCAAAAGCAATCTTATATGATTTTTGCGAGAATTTAAGACCTGCTCTAAAAAGGCAAACACRTGCCATTCCGGTGCACATCCAAGTGCTATCCCCCCTTGGGTTTTAGGCAAAGGGCACTTTTCWGTGGGAGCTTGCTAATCGGCATCTCACAGGCCTCGATAAGCCAATGTTTTGGATGGCAATCATCAGCAAAGCGTAACACATACAATTTCCTACTCATTTCACAACAGGTGGAAGTCAAAAGGTTTCTTTGCCATGATTGCCATCAGTAGGTTCCCAAATACCGAACTGAGCAGTGAGACGCAACCTACATCGCCATAAATCACCATCCCGAATTTAAACTATGTGAATACAAAAGGCTTCCACTCTTCATGTAAAGGTGATAGGTTATGTGATGCGCAAAAGACTGCTCTGAACGTGCGTGCAAGATGACCAGGTGGAACGCACGACTCGGCTCATTCTGCAGAACTGAAATGTTGGCCTATACACATAGCCGGGGGAAGATGCAACGCTTTATAATTGTCACGTCTGCTCCGCTCTTCCTTCCTTCTGCGCTTGAGGGCGCCAAGATTACCCTTTGCATCACACGCTCCTGCCATCTATCATGGACACCTGCCTTCCTTCGTCACTGCATCGCCATTATTGGGCTCACCTGGACTCACTTATTCTCCTGTTTATTTCCTCCCCTATAATTGTCAGTTTCTAGCTCTGTTCCCTGCTCTTCATTGATTGTCTTTTGTCTTTGTATTTGTTTCTGACGCTGTTCCTGTCTCGTCTATGTCAGTTGTTATTAAATGTTTACTCCCCATACCTGCGTCCCTCCAGCGTCATTCCGCGTGGCAATAAAGTCCCCAAGAACACAATGGCCTCCACACTTTAAATTGACCACTAAGACTCTTTCAGAGCTGGCTGCCCTGACAAACTGAGCAATCGGGAAAGAAGGCCTTGGTCAGGATTGTGACCAAGAACCCGATGGTCACTCTGACAGAGCTCCGAAGTCCTCTGTGGAGATGGGAGAACTGGCAGGAGAATTTTCAATCCCAATGATGATAACTAACAATTATTAAGCTTTGACCAATCCCTGAGGTTTGTAAGACCCTGGGTTTAATAATAATTAGGCAAAGACTCAGCTTATGCAAAAGATCCGTACAGTTTATTCAGACGTTCTAAAGTCAAGAATGCAAAGACATGACATTTTATAACTCCCATTTCCCCCACCTCTACGCGCACATACAGACACACAAACAGTAGGTGGGATGTATCTTTCCCCACAGTCTGCATTCCTCGTCTTCACTACCAAGCTGGCTTTCTATCCTCCCGAGATTAGAGGGACCTTGACAGGACTCCCTTTCCTGTTGTAAGTTTCTTAGAGTTCTAACCAGGTTAGGTCATGAATAGTTTAATTGTCCTCTGTATTTTCTTAGTCACACACACACATTTCCTTCCCTTACTAGTCTCGGCCAAACCTTATTGGACTTAAATTTATCACTCTAATTATTCATTATACATGTTACATAATCTAATAATTACTAATAGTTACGTTTGTCTAATTATTCATAATACATGTTACATAATCTAATAATTACGTTTCAGGGTGAAATTCTTTAGTCATTACCTTAAACATATAAATTCCCTTATCAAGAACCTTCCAGAAGGACAACCATCTCTGCCAGCACTCCACCAATCAGGCCTTTATGGTCGAGTGGGAGACTGGTCAGGATCAAGGGAAAGATTAAACGGAGCAAAGTACAGAGAGATCCTTGATGAAAACCTGCTCCAGAGGGCTCAGGACCTCAGACTGGGGTGAAGGTCACCTTACAACAGGACAATGACCCTAAGCACACAGCCAAGACAACGCAGGAGTGGCTTCGGACAAGTCTCTGAATGTCCATGAGTGGCCCAGTCAGAGCCCGGACTTGAACCCGATCGAACATCTCTGGAGAGACCTGAAAAAATTTCTGTGCAGTGATGCTCCCATCCAACCTGCAGAGCTTGAGAGGATCTGCAGAGAAGAATGGGAGAAACTCCCCAAATACAGGTGTGCCAAGCTTGTATCATAATACCGAAGAAGACTTGAGGCTGTAAATCGCTGCCAAAGGTGCTTCAACAAAGTACTGAGTAAAGGGTAAATGTAAAATGTATTTTCCATTTCTAAAAAACAGTTTATGCTTTGTCATCATAGGGTATGGTGTGTAGATTGATTAGGGAAAAAAAGGAATTAATCCAGTTTAGAATACGGCTGTAACGTAACAAAATGTGTAAAAAGTCAAGGGGTCTGAATACTTTCCCGAATGCACTGTACTTAGCATGTTAGCTAACCCTTCACCTAACCCTAACCTTAACCCTTTTAGCTAACCCTTCCCCTAACCATAACCATAACCATTTAACCTAACTCCTAAACTTAACCTTAACCCTAACCCCTAGCCTAGGTAACGTTAGCAAGCTAGCCACCCGTTAGCGAGCTAGCCACCTAGCTAGAATTCACAACATATCATACATTTCRCAAATTTGTAACAYATTGTACATGTTGCAAATTCGTAACATATTGTACGTTTTTCAAATTCGTAAAATATAATAGGAATTGTCATTTGTAAATTATCATATGAAGTGGGGGATGGACATCCATTAATACATACCATACGAAACTTAACATATTGTACTAAATGGGGTGTCTTGGAATTACCTGCCTATGCTCTGAGACCACTTTGCCCTAGCCTGTTAGCACCAGGCCAACAACCAGGTGTGTGCGACGYTGTACAACCTGGTGAGACTTGTTAAATCTATCTAACGGTTACAGTGAAGTCGTAAAGTCATCATCATCATTGACYYTCCTCCTCTTGTCCAGTCAGGGMCAGATCTTTGAGTCTTTCAACATGACGGATCTGTGGAAGCTGCCGTGTMTCTTCATCTGTGAGAACAACAAATTGGGAATGGGGACGTCTGTGGAGAGGTCCTCCACTACCACTGACTACTTCAACAGAGGAGACTATATACCGGGCCTCAAGGTAGGACACACACAGTCAGTGTGTACAGTATCTCTGCTATATTGACCTTCCTGTCTCTGGGTGTAGGTGGACGGCATGGACGTTCTGTGCGTGAGGGAGGCCATCAAGTTTACTGCAAGACCACTGCAGAGCTGGTAAGGTGAGCGATGATTGGTTGTAGAGCTGGAGAAGTGGAGTTTTGATTTGTGCAGAGATGAGAACGTTATAGCTGGATTAAGAGCTT
>NC_036869.1:17939333-18028827 GCF_002910315.2 Salvelinus sp. IW2-2015
TCAGCTGGCTGCTCCTCCAACTATCCTCCTATATCCAGTCTGCTCTCTCTCACTCTCCCCTGAAAGTTCAGGGCTGCTGAATTCGAACATCTCCCACAAAATCAGCTACTGCTCTCCCAAATCGAGCTACTCTCCACCTCGCTTCCCCCAAAGTCCTGCATACATCTTCCCAACATCTCCCACACAAATATCTGACTGTCTGTTCCAATCTCACCCAAATATCGATCTGCTCCCCCAACTATCCCCATCAGGCTGTCTTCTCCTCAACATCGCCTGGAACCCAAAACACAGAATGGTAGTCTCTGCTCTATGCTGGTACCGCACCTGCTCCAAATCCAGAGAGAGAGTCAGTTGCGCTCTATCTCTCTCTCAATGCCTTCAACTCTCCCCACAACAAACTAATAGCGTGAGGAGGCGAGTGAAACCAAACTGCGACGCAGCAGAATAGCACTACAATCCAGCCGCTCTCACATAACTGCTCCCCAATTAGCTGCTGTTCCCAACTCTCACCAAAATTAGTCTGGCTGGTTCCACTCACCCCAAATAGGCTTTGTTGTTGCCTCAAACGTCCTCCAAATCAGTACTTGCTCTCCCCTCAACTCGTCGCACAGAAAACTAGCTGCCCGTTTTTTGGCTCTCCAGACTTTGCGCTCCTAAATCAGCTGTGCTTGCTCTCGTACAGACTCTCCCCAAAATAGCGCTGCTGTTACCAACTTCCCAATCAGCCTGCTCTCTCAACGCTCGTGCTAAAGGGTAATACTTAACATGTGGAATGCTGCTGTCAAATAGAAGACTCTGTCCTTGACACAATAGAAGTGTCTTAGCCTTGACTCGCGGACACTCATGCCAAAGCGAAAATAAGTGCTCATCCCCCAACTTCCCTAAACTCTCGCTACTACTTCTTGCCAATTTGGTCCTCTACTAAATCAATGCTGCTGTTCCCAACTCTCCCACTCAGGCTGCTGTTCCCACTCTCCCCAAATCAGCTGCTCTCCTCAATCCTCTCCCCAAATCAGCTGCTCTACTCAACTCTTCCAATCAGAGCATGATAGCTACAGGAAAGTTACATCACACATTAGGAAGAGGGGTTTGACTTACGTGGCTGCCATCCTCTGTTTGGCTGAAGGTACCACCCACAATCTGACTCTCACATATTATTAAGACCAAGCTGCTCTTCCTAACTTCCCCAAATCAGTATTACGTTGGGTCTGTGCCCAAACTATCACACTCGGCAAATGATTTGCAGCATTGTGTGTTTCCGCTCATGATGCTTGAATAACTTTCCCAAATCAGAGGCCTCCCCTGCTGTACGTGGAACATCGCTCCCTCTGAAGAATATCATAAGCTGGCTGTCCCTCTACGTCGCCAATGAATAGCTGTACACTAGCAAACGGAAGTCCCTCTAGAGAATTCGTTCTTCTGCCCCAGAACATTCAGCGCTTAGCCTTAACGCTCAGCGTATAATCCCAACGTTCCCAAAATCAGGCTACTGGTTTTCCCAAAAACTCTCAACCGCTCAACAGAGATGCAGAGGTCTTTCTGAGTTGGTATGTTTATCTCACTCTTCTTCCCCTGTCAGTCACTGCAGGTTATCAAACAAGTACCTGGCCGCATTCGTATTTTACATTACGACGCTTCAAATATGAATCACCCAAGCCTTCTCACTGCACACTTCTCCGCTAGGTATAACGTTCTGAGAACCAATATGTTTCTTAATATTGGGAGAGAGAGTGGTTGTCCTATGGTGTGTTTTTGGGTAACCTACCTTTGTTCTGGAATGGGGTTTAGGAATACGCTCAGCCTAGCACATAACGTTCTGAGAACCATGTTTCTTTTCAGGTGAGAAATTTTCAGTACTTCAGCATATAGTTTCCTACAGTTTCCGGCATGGTTTCATTTTAAAAGTCACGTTCTCAGAACATTAAGAAAACATCCCAGAAAAACGCCCAAGAAAAAACATTAGTAGCGTTCAGAAAACGTTCTACAGATAGATATTTAAAAAACATACACATTCTATTTTCAAAGTTAACAAACCTCTCTATCCTTTATCTTGTAAAGTGTTCAGGTGTGTTGGCCGCACCACTAATAATTAATGAGTGTCCTGTTTCCTTTGAAATGGTGACTGTTTCCTTTGAAATGGTGTCTGTTTCCTTTGAAATGGGTGGTCTGTTTGTTTTGAAATGGTGTTGTAATGTTTCCTTTGAAATGGTGTCTGTTAATGTTTCATTTACATTTTACATTTAAGGTCATTTCAGCAGACGCTCTTATCCAGAGCGCCTTACAAATTGGAAAGTTCATACATACACAACCCTGGCGTCTGCAGCCATTGCTCTACAATGAGCACACGGGTCCTTTGAAAATGGTGTTTGTTTCCCTTGAAATGGTGTCTGTTTCCTTTTGAAATGGTGTCTGTTTCCATTGAAATGGATGTCTTGTTTTCCTTTGAAATGGTGTCTGTTTCTTTGAAATGGTGTTTGTTTTCCCTTGAAATGGTGTCTGTTTCCTTTGAAATGGTGTTGTTTCCATTGAAATGGTGTCTGTTTGGGTTTTGAAAGGTGTCTGTCCTGTTTCCTTTGAAATGGTGTATGTTTCCTTTGAAATGGTGTATGTTCCCTTTGAAATGGGTGTTATGTTTTCCTTTGAAATGGTGTCTGTCTGTTTCCTTTGGATGGTGTCTGTTGTCTTGAAATGGTGTATGCTTTCCTTGAAATGGTGTATGGTTTCCTCTAGGAACTTGGGTGTTCTGAATATTTTCCATTAAATGGTAGTCTTTTGTTTGTTTTGAATGGTGTTTTGTCTGGTTTCTTTGAATGGTGTCTTGTGTTTGTTACTAGTGTTGAATGGTTGTTATGTTCTATCCTTATTGTGTTACAATGACATATTAGTGCTTTTCATATTTTGATAAAGATAGGAATGTTATGTTTCTTGTCTCTTATTTGGAGGGGGGTAGTAAATGTGTTTTCTCCTCTTGAAAGAGAGAATGGTCATGTCTAACTTGGTTGTTCGCGCTTAGTGAGATATTTGGTGTTGGCTGATCCTTTGAAATGGTGTATTCTTTTACTCACTGTATATTAGACACTGGTGTAATGTATTCGCCTTGAAATTGTGTCTGTTTCCTTTGACAACTTATTCGATGGTGTATCTGTTGTGAAACAGACTAATCGTGGTATGTGAGGACTGAAGACTGTTCCAATGTGAGAGCGAGAACAGAAGATACTGAGTGTTTGTGCACTTTCATCACGCGTGTGACTCGCACAAGATCGTGACATGACATGTACAATAAATACTAATAAAAATTGTGTTCTGCATGATTAATGCCTTTGCAAGATATTAATTATCCTCATGTTGTCTTCTTGTTTCACGTTGCTTGCGAGTAGTGTATGACTAATGCCACTTGTGTTTAACTTCACATAAACTCAAAGAGATGTCGATCAGTATTATTAAAAGTTTATTGGAATGCTAATGTTCTCACTTAAATTAAGAATAGTAAATTGTGTGTAAGGAGATCATTGTGTCTCCTGGTTTCTCCAGACGATTATATTAAAACCATAACCTCCCTACAACGCTCAGGAAACGTAGGAATCTTCCCTTGGCAGAACGGGCCAATCAGGCGAAACATATGTAACCTCCCTAACATGCCGCTCCAGGGCAACGTAGTTATAAGAGGCTCTTCTCGGCTACACCATCAGATCGCTGAGACCAGGGACACTTAGTGAAACTCTTGGATCAACGCTCAGGGGAACGTAGTATCTCCCTGCACGCTCAGGGAAATGAGAAGAAACTCTGCAGTAGCGTTTTAGTAAATTCCGTTGGCGATTAAACCTCCCCTAAAAAGCTCTCGAGTAGAGAATAGCGACTGTAGTATACCATGCTCACCTTAGGCAATTCGGGTCTCCGCAGGGGAAGATGTATAAGTGTTATCACCTCAGTGAACCACCTAAACGCTCAGGGAAACTTAGTAACCTCCCTACAACGCCAGGGAAGTACTGATAGTTCTTTTACTGTGTTGCCTACAACGCTGCATGGGATTTATGGCACCGCTTGTTCGTTGTTACAGCATACCAAAGACCAAAAACGTTTACACATGCATCTAAGTTGGAAACTTAGTACCTCTCCCTAAGCACGCTCAGGAAACTTAGTATACAACTCCCTACGAAAACTAAGTCAGGGAAACTTTGTAAACTCCCTACAACGTCAGGGAAACGTAGTACCTCCTACAACGCTCTAGTGAAACGTATGGAAGCCTCCCTACAACCGCTCAGGAAACCTTAGTAACCTCACCTATCAGACGCTCCGCGGAAACGTAAGTTATCCTCATCGTACAACGACGCTATGGGCAAATCGTTAGGACAACCTCGCCTGCAACGCTCTAGCGACTGTAGTAACCTCCCTGAGTACGCTAGGAAACGTAGTAACGCTCCTGCAACCTATTAATGTATGTTTTAGAAGAGAGCGAAATGTTCGCTTTCGTTCTTCCTCAGAAACCACAGTCTTTAGATTAAAGTTATGACGGCTCTCGTGTAGACTGTCAGTGATGACCAATGGTATCACCACATAGGTATTTACTTCGGCACCACAACCTTAACATCATCTATGCCCTCTCACACTATCACAAGCTCTTGAGGCGATGGCAATTCACCGATGGCCTACTCCCTGCGCTCCCTCTCTCTCCCCTCTCTTCTCCATCGGCGCCTAGCTACCTGTCTTGGTCTTACTTCTGAGTCTAGATACCTCATCCTCCCTCCTCCTCGCCATTCTACCGTCTTCCCTCTTCTCTCCAACCTTCCATACGCCATATCGCGTGCACCGCTATCCGTGTATTTCTCCATCTTGTGCTACCCTACTCGACTCACCCTCCTCTGAAGACGTTCTCCTAGTTCTTTCCTTCACCTCCTCTCCCCCCCTATCCCACCTCTCTCCTCCCCAACCTACCATTCCCGTCCTGCTCTCAGACCTCTCTTGTTCCATTACACTGTCTATATCAGGACTGGGACAGCATAGAACCGAGTCATCTAAGAAGCTGATCTCACTGTGACAGGGAAGTGAGGGAAATGGTGGCCTGTGTAAAGTAGTTGATGGAAAGGGAGGCGAGTGGGGGAAGCTAGGAGAGGATGGAGGAATGGGGATGGTCAGGCCGGAAGGGATAGAGCGTGCTGTAGTTGAGGGATTAGTGGGGGCACGTGAAGAAACATTACACGAATGATGCAACTGTATTGACGAGAAGGACAAACATTCTGTGTTTTACATAGTTTTTGTTATTGGGTGAACAAGGATCGCGTACTCTGTCTGAGGACTGATGATGTAATGCTAGCCAGCCAGTCAGACAGCCAATCAGACGCGCAAATCAGACAGCCGTCAGAGTACCAAGCAGTTCAGCCATGCTCAGGGTCCTAGCACTCATCTATCACAGGAGAGGCATTACTGAATGGGCAGTGTCGAAACACTATACAGCAACAACACACACGCTCATGCGCTTCTACCTCAGACACACACACCAACGAACGCACGTCTACAGCACACACACACACACTCCAGCGCATACTGATAGGTGAGAAAAGCCGCGTCACAGGTAAACTCCCAATCCATGTGCGGGGCCCTGAGAAGCAGATAATCAGGAGATAAATGAAGAGAAGGAAATCAGAGTAGCGGGAGCAAGGAAATGTATGTAGAAGGCAAGAGAGAAACTACGGGAGAGAGTGAAACAGGAGACGGGAACCGAGAGAAACAGAGAGAGAAACAGAGAGAGAGAAAACAGAGCAGAGAACAGAGGAGAGGGAAACAGAGAGAGAAGCTAGCACGAGAGAAAAGAGACGGAAGTAACCAGTGACGAGAAACGAAGCGAAGAAACAGAGAGAAACAGAGAGCAGAAGAAGGGAGAGGGAAAACGCAGAGAAGAAACAGAGAGAGATAACAGGATGGCAGGGAAACAGAGACGGAGAACAGAGATCAATAAACGAGAGAGTGAGAGCAGAATAACAGAGAGGATAAACGGGAGATTACAGAGGCAGAGGACTGAAAACCAGTAGAGGGGAGAGACAGAGAGAGAAGACAGAGAGATGAAAGAGAGAGGAAACAGAAGAGGAGAGAAACAGGAGAGAAAGACCGAGAGAGAAACAGAGAGGGAAACCGAGAGACAGCGCAGGAGAAGGGGAAAACAGAGAGAAACAGGGAGAGAGAAGACGAGGGGAAACAGAGATAAAAAGAGAGAACGCAGAGAGAGAAACAGAGCAGAACAGAGAAACAGAGAGAACAGAGAGAGAAACAGAGAGGGAAACAAGAGAGTAAACAGCAGAGAAAACAGAGAGAGGGATAACAGAAGAAACAGAGAGAGGGAAACAGAGAGAAACAGAGGGAACCGAGAGAGACACAGAGAGGAAACAGAGAGAAAAGAAGAGGGAACACGGAGAACTCGAGAGAGAAACAGAGAGAGAGAAAGCAGAGAGAAACAGAGAGAGGACAGAGAGAGCAACAGAGAGAAGGTTAGAGAGAAACAGAACGGAGAAACCGAGAGAAACAGAGGAGATGTTAACGAGAGAAAGAGGGGTAAGGAGCACATACAAGAGAGAAAAAGAAGAAGAAGAGAGTGAACAGGAGAGGGGACGGGAGCAAAAGAGAGGAGAGAAGAACAGAGAGAGAGAAACAGAGATCAAGCTAGAGGAGAGAGGAAGACATGTAGAGAAGCAAGAGGAGGCGGGAGAGAAACCGAGAGAACCAGGAGAGACGCAAAGCAGGAGAAGGAGGGAGAACACCGCGCTAGGGTCAGAAGGAAACAGAGAGAGGATCAGTGTGTAAGAGAGAAGCAGAGCAGGGGAGAACAGGGAGCACAGAAAGGTACAGAGATAGCAGAGAAAACAGAGTTCAGCGCACAGTGTAACACGCAGAGAGAAACGCAGAGAGCGAAACAGGTAGAAAGAGAAACAGTACGAAAGAAACAGAGAGGAGACACAATCATGGATGAGCAGTACACATGTAGGAATGAAAAGCAGTGTGAAAGAGAAAAGAGAGGAGTGTGAAAAACAGAGAAGGAAAAGACAGAGTGTGGAAGAATCTAAGAGAGAGAAGAACAGAAGAGGAAAACAGAGAGAGATAACAGAGAGAAACAGAGAGAAACAGAGAGAGAAACAGAGAGAGAAACAGAGAGAGAAACAGAGAGGGAAACAGAGACGAAACAGAGAGAAACAGAGTTAGAGAAACAGAGAGGCGAAACAGAGAGAAACAGAGAGAGAACAGAGAGGAAACAGAGAGCCAAAGAGAGAGAAACAGAGAAGAGAAACAAGAGAACTAACCAGATAGAGATAGAGAAACAAGAGAGGGAAATGAACAAGAAGAGAGTAACACGCAGACGCACGAGAAAACATGTAGAAAGGGAAACGAAGTGGGACATACAGAGAGATATGAGGAAGAGAGATAAAAAAGTACGAGAAGGAAACAGAGAGCGAAGCTCAATGAGATGTGAGTAATTAGTATGAAGAGAGATAAATCACAGTGATGAAGGGGATAACATACGGACGCAGAAAGATCAAGTGTGAGGTAGAAACACGTAGTGAGAGAACAACTCAGAAGAGACGTAAACAGAAAGAGTAGAGAACTATGAGAGCAAACCAGAGGAGAGAAAACTAGAAGGAAAAGGCACAGTAAAACAATGAATGCGATGTACACAGAGGATGTACGCTTATATTAAGGAAACCAGAGAGAACCGAACACGCAGAGAGAACACTCATGAGAGCGTAAGAGACATGAGAGAAACAACCAGAGAGGAAGACAACTCCACTGGAGAGAGAAAGGAGTAGAGGAAGTCCGAGTCATTCCTTTACCTCACGAAACATGACCCCGCACAACCCAACGCTTCTTTTACATCCGCCTCGCTGCTTAGCGCCCGGAAGCCACGTTCCGCACGCACATGTGTTTGGGATGGGGAGAACCACGAAGCGATGTCTGGGTGAGGGGGGTGGTTCACGCTGAAGATCATTGTGAAAGTAAGAGTTGACCGACCAAAAGACTTCAGCTGTCTGCCACAAGGTTCGCTAGAGCGCGCTGAGCCAAGTAAAGTGAACCCAGGTCCCGTCGGCCAAACCGCTTCCAGACCAGTTTAAGATAATTAGATGTCGCTATCCGACTGCCTGATAGGACAATGCTAGGCCCAACACTAGATGTGCGTCACCCTATGGGACCCCGATTCCCGTCCAGTTTGTGGATACAAGCCCGGAAATGACGGCAGGGTTTGTAGTGAGCCTCTAGCCACTCGCGTGTCAGTGCATATAGACCGCTGCGCCATCGGGAGCCCCTTTGTATTTTTGTTTTTGGTTATTTACGAAAGCAGGGTCACACTCGCCCAACACTCAGACATCATTTACAAAAAGAAAGCATGTGTGTTAGTGTGAGTCCTGCCAGTCAGAGACAGTAGGGATGACTAGGGATTTTCTCTTGATAAGTGCATGAATTTGCAATTTTCCTGTTCCTGCTAAGCATTTCTAAATGTAACGAGTACTTTTTGGGTGTCAGGGAAAATAATGCATGGAGTACAAAAAGGTACATTTATTTTCTTCCAGGAAAGTAGTGAAGTAAAAGTAAAAGTTGTTACAGATAACCAAAAACGACTTAAGTAGATTTAAAGTATTTTAACTTAAGTACTTCACACAACTGCCTAACCGCTGGTGTCAAGCTGTGTCATAGTAACGGTAGGTTGCAGCTCCATGACAATAGGAGTCTCTTTCCTTCAGAGTGTCTTCTCTATCTATACTGGTCACATATCCTCCCTCTGGTTCAGGGAAGAGACACTGGTGTGATAGTAGAAGCTGATCATCACTCTGTCAGGGAAGAGACACGGTGGTGTGATACTAGAAGCTGATCTCATGTTCGCGCGTCTGTCGGGAAGAGACAACCTGTGGTGATGAATACTAGTAGAAGCTGATCATCCTGTGCTGTCAGGGATAGAGAACGGTGTTAGATACTAGCAAGCTGATTCACTGCCAAAGTGACACGTTATACGTAGGGATCAGAGACGACTGGTGTGATACTAGAAGCTGATCATCACTTCTGGTCGCAACCTGGGTCGGCGACGAGACATCTTGGGGGGTGTGATCCTAGAGAGTGGATCCGCTGCTAGACATGGATCACTCTGGTCAGGGAGAGACACTGTGTGTACTAGAAGCTGATCATCCTCTGTCAGGGTAGAGACACTGGTGTGATACTAGAAGCTGATCATCACTGTCGGGGAAGAGCACACTGGTGTGATACTAGAAAGCTGATCATCACTCTGTCAGGGAAGAGACACTGGTGTGATACTAGAAGCTGATCATCACTCTGTCAGGGAAGAGACACTGTGGTGTGATACTAGAAAGCTGATCATCACCCTGTCGCAGGAGAAGAGACACTGGGTGTGATAACTAAGAAGCTGATCATCACTCTGTCCAGGGAAGAGACAACCTGGGTGTGATACTAGAAGCTGATCATCACTCTGTCAGGGAAGAGACACTGGTGTGATACTAGAAGCTGATCATCACTTCTGTCAGGGAAGAGACAAACTGGGTGTGATAACTAGAAGCTGATTCATCACGTCTGCGTCCAGGGAAGAGACACTGGTGTGATACTACGAAGCTGATCATCACTCTGGTCAGGCGAAGAGACACTGGTGTGAATACTCAGCCAGCTGATCATCACTTTATCTGTCAGTGAAGAGACACTGGGTGTGATACTAGCTAGCTGATTCATCCACACTCTGTCAGGGAAGAAGCACTGGTAGTGATACTAGAAGCCTGATCATCACTCTGTCTGGCTAGGAAGAGACACTGGTGTGATACTAGAAGCTGATCATCACTCTGCTCAGGGAAGAGACACTGGTGTGATACTAGAAGCTGATTCATCACTCTGTCAGGGAAGAGACACTGGTGTGCATGCTAGAAGCTGATCATCACTCTCTGTCGGGGAAAGAGACACTGGTGTGATAGCTAGAAGCTGCATCATCACTCTGTCAGGGAAGAGACACTGGTGTGATACTAGAAGCTGATCATCACTTCTTGTCAGGAGAGGACCACTGGTGTGATACTAGAAGCTGCATCATTTCACTCTGTCAGGGAAGAGACACTGGGTGTGATACAGAAGCTGATCATCACTCTGTCAGGGAAGAGACACTGTGTGATAATCTAGGAACTGATATTCACTCTGTCAGGGAAGAGACACTGTGGACTACTAGAAGCTGATCATCATCTCTGTGTCAGGGAGACACTGGTGTGAATCTAGAAGCGCTAGATCATCACTCTGTCAGGGAAGAGACAACTGGTGTGATACTAGAAGCTGAGTCATCACCTCTGTCAGGGAAAGAGACATGGTGTGATACTAGAAGCTGATCATCACTCTGTCAGGGAAGAGACACTGGTGTGATACTAGAAGCTGAATCATCTCTGTCAGGGAAGAGACACTGGTGTGATACTAGAAGCTGATACATCCTCTGTCAGGGAAGAGACCACTGGTGTGATACTAGAAGCTGATCCATCAACTCTGTCAGGGAAGAGACACTGGTGTGATAGCTAGAAGCTGATCATCACCTTCTGTCAGGGAAGAGACACTGGTGGTGTACGTAGAAGCTGATCATCGCTCAGAGATTAGATTGTCTGAGACAAAGTGATTCTTAACACTCTTCAAGCTCTTTAGTATCACACCAGTGTCTCTTCCCTGACAGAGTGATGATCAGCTTCTAGTATCACACCAGTGTCTCTTCCCTGACAGAGTGATGATCAGCTTCTACTATCACACCAGTGTCTCTTCCCTGACAGAGGGAGGATATGTGACCAGTATAGATAGAGACACTCTGAAGAAGAGACTCCTATTGTCATGGAGCTGAACCTACCGTTACTATGGACACAGCTTGAGCAACCCAGGGTTAGGCAGTTGTGTGAAGTACTTAAGTTAAAATACTTTAAAGTTCTACTTAAGTCGTTTTTGGGGGTATCTGTACAACTTTTACTTTTACTTCACTACWTTCCTGGAGAAAATAATGTACTTTTTACTCCATGCATTTTCCCTGACACCCAAAAGTACTCGTTACATTTAGAATGCTTAGCAGGACAGGAAAATGGTCAAATTCATGCACTTATCAAGAGAAAATCCCTAGTCATCCCTACTGTCTCTGACCTGGCAGACTCACTAAACACACATGCTTCTTTTGTAAATGATGTCTGAGTGTTGGAGTGTGACCCTGGCTTTTCGTAAATAACACAAAAATACAAGAGGGGCTCCCGAGTGGCGCAGCGGTCTAATGCACTGCAGCGCAGTGCTAGAGGTGTCACTACAAACCCTGGTTCATTTCCGGGCTGTATCGAACTGGACGGGATCGGGCGTCCCATAGGGTGACGCACAATTGGCCTAGCGTTGTCCGAGTTAGGGGAGGGTTTGGCCGGAGGGGTTTTACTTGGCTCATCGCGCTCTAGCGAGTCCTTGTGGCAGGTCGGGCGCCTGCAAGCTGGTTTTGGTCGTCAGGTGAACAGTGTTTCCTCCAACACATTGGTGCGGCTGGATTCAGGGCTAAGCAGGCGGGTGTAAAGAAGCTTGGTTTGGCGGGTCATGTTTCGGAGGATGCATAACTCGACCTTCACCTCCAGAGAATGGTGCCGTCTGGTTTGCTTAATATAAGGAATTTGAAATTATTTATGCTTATACTTTTGATACTTAAGTATATTTTAGCAATTACATTTACTTTTGATACTTAAGAAAATCCCTAGTCATCCCTAGTCAGAGTGATGAACCAAATACTTTTAGACTTTTATTCAAGTAGTGTTTTACTGGGTGACTTTCACTTTTACTTGAGTCATTTTCTATTAAGGTATCTTTACTTTTACTCAAGTATGACAATTGGGTACTTTTTCTACCGCGGGTTAGGTGAGATGTGAATCTCTGACCTTTGACCCTGACCATGTAACTGTCACCTGACCACCGTCTCTCTCTGCCCCCTCACTCCTCCCCAGACTCTCTCTCCTCGTTCTCTCTCCTCCCTTACTCTGTTCTGTTTTAGTCTTACCCACCTCCTGTGTTGCACTCTCCTCACTCCTGTTAGGCCTGCAAGACCCCCTAAGTGTAGGGCAGTGTTTGTTTGGGACGCATCCCAATCTCTCATCGCCAAGGGCTGGACTGAACCCTGCTAACAGGTTTCTATTCTGCCCTGAGTTGCGTTCCCATGCAAACTAGACGATGCTAAAACAATAAGTCTTCAATCAAAACTCCCAGCGTAACTTTTTTCGAATGAAATATATTGTAAACGTTTTATTTGTTAAAACTCAAAACAACAGAAAAGAATATACATTTAGTAATTCAATTCAACCACAATACTGTAGCTGGTACATTATACCATTTGAAAGTGTGCATGAATACAAAGCAGTGCTACAGTACCATGCATCTGCATAGCCAAACCATATAGCTAATTGCTTTCTCATAGGTAATTGACTAACTCCTTTCATTACTCTAATAATGTACAACCATCTATGTAGAATAACAAGGCATATTACACTAGAAACAGTAACAAAAATACAGTATTGTATATTTTAGCAATTCGTTTGCATGACGCACGAGCAAAGTAATACACTAACATCATACATGAAAGGCATTGCAATTTGTGAGTACAATCAACCAACCAACATTGATATGTAAAAACTCTATCAATAACAAGCATTATCATCATTAGCTAAATGCTTAAATCGAACTTAACAAACAAATATTTTCCAAGGCTGAAGCGTACAAGAAAATAACTACACTGAAAGACCTGCACCGTAGGCGTTGTTTTTAGCTGCTTCTAAGCGTGCAGAACGAATTCTCTACTTCCTGTTTGTGTACACTCTAAGTACCCAGAAAGCTCCACTAGGGGGCAAATAACATCATGGAACACAATGAAAATCCATTTTAAACTATTGTAATAAAATATCTGTACCTTCTAACAGGATGGCAGCACAAGGTCAAACCCCTCTTCATATGTGTGATGTAACTTCCTGTAGCTACAGAACCTAAAAGGTTCTTTGGCTGTCCCCATAGGATAACTCTTTGAAGAACCCTATTTGGTTCCAGGTAGAACCCTTTACCACAGCGGGTTCTACATGGAACACAAAAGATTCTAGCTGGAACCAAAAAAGGTTCTCCTATGCGGACAGATTGTAGCGTACCCCTGAGAAGATCCAGGAAGTGCACAGTAAGAGTGACCATCACTATGCTGAAGGAATGCCGCTGTCCAACAACATGACTTCGTGGAGGAGATCAAGGTACACACACCTTCACCAAACATACACACACACACACACACACACACACACACACACACACACACACACACACACACACACACACACACACACACCACACACACACACACACACACACACACACACACACACACACACACACATACTGGTCCTAGTACTCCAATTAATCAAAATAAATTACATGTATTCGTCCTCCCCTCCACTCAGGAATACAGTAGATGAAGAGACCAGGAAGGTGATCGAGGATGCAGCCCAGTTTGCGATCTCTCGACACATGAGCCAACATTGGACATGCTCTGCAACCACACTTCACCAACAAACCTGCGAACGGAGCCCGCAGGTCAACCTCTGGGTCAAACTAAAGTCTGTCAGGTAGAAAACACACACACACACACACACACACCACACACACACACACACACACACACACACACACACACACCACACACACACACACACACACACACACACACAACACACACACACACACACCTAGACCAAACTACAGTCCATCAGTAACATATCAGCTCTAAGATACCAACACCTGGGTGAAACTCCTCCTCTACTCTTCTCTTCCTTCTCTCATTCCCTTCTCTCATTAGTTCACTAAACACACAATAGTAGATTAAATCGAGTTCAATCTGTAGCAGCATTCCAAACCAGTCCTTCACCTCTGACCCTGTGATGTCACTGGTATTTATTCACAAGGAGAGTTGTATGGCATTGAAGCTCGTCTGGAGGGTTGTTAACACAGTGTCCAAAGAAGGGCCAGAAGTATACAGAATGGTGTCGTCTGCGTAGAGGTGGATCAGAGACTCACCAGCAGCAAGAGTGACATCATTGATGTATACAGAGAAGAGAGTCGGCCCAAGAATTGAACCCTGTGGCACCCCCATAGAGACTGCCAGAGGCCCGGACAACAKGCCCTCCGATTTGACACACTGAACTCTATCAACTCTAACCAGGCGAGGCAATCATTTGAGAAACCAAGGCTATCGAGTCTGCCGATGAGGATGTGGTGATTGACAGAGTCGAAAGCCTTGGCCAGGTCAATGAATACGGCTGCACAGTATTGTTTCYTATCGATGGCGGTTAAGATATCGTTTAGGACCTTGAGCGTGGCTGAGGTGCACCCATGACCAGCTCTGAAACCAGATTGCATAGCGGAGAAGGTGCGGTGGGATTCGAAATGGTCGGTAATCTGTTTGTTGACTTGGCTTTCGAAGACCTTAGAAAGGCAGGGTAGGATAGATATAGGTCTGTAGCAGTTTGGGTCAAAAGTGTCCCCCCCTTTGAAGAGGGGGATGACCGCAGCTGCTTTCCAATCTTTGGGAATCTCAGACAGCACGAAAGAGAGGTTGAACAGGCTAGTAATAGGGGTTGCAACAATTTCGGCAGATGGTCCCGTGTGGCTCAGTTGGTAGAGCATGGCGCTTGCAACGCCAGGGTTGTGGGTTCATTCCCCACGGGGGGACCAGGATGAATATGTATGAACTTTCCAATTTGTAAGTCGCTCTGGATAAGAGCGTCTGCTAAATGACTTAAATGTAAATGTAATAATTTTAGAAAGAAATGGTCCAGATTGTCTAGCCCGGCTGATTTGTAGGGGTCCAAATTTTGCAGCTCTTTCAGAACATCAACTGACTGGATTTGGGAGAAGGAGAAATGGGGAAGGCTTGGGCGAGTTGCTGTGGGGGGTGCAGTGCTGTTGACCGGGGTAGGGGTAGCCAGGTGGAAAGCAAGGCCAGCCGTAGAAAAATGCTTATTGAAATTCTCAATTGTAGTGGATTTATCAGCGGTGACAGAGTTTCCTATCCTCAGTGCAGTGGGCAGCTGGGAGGAGGTGTTCTTATTCTCCATGTATGTATGTAATGTATTATGTATAATATGTTGTTGTATAATTATGTCAGAGTTGGTATGCATTCTCCTGATACTGAGGGATCTGTCTTAGAATGGCATTGGGCAGGCTTTTGTTCCAGCCCAGCACTAACAGATCTGATTCAACATATCAACCTCTCATCAAGTCTTTGATAAGCCGTAGCAGGTGTGTTAGTGCTGATATGTAACTTACAAAACCTGCACACCCTATAGCTCTCCAGGACCAGGGTTTGCCACCCCTGGTTTGGGGAGTGTGGGGAGGGGGGGGTCTGAGTTAAACGTCTCTCTGTTTTTAAGGTTTATGACTGTTTGCATGTATTACGTTCCTCTAACCAAGATGCTATTGTAGCACTCGTTGCACTTTGACTAGATAAAGTTAAGAGACACCAGACTGCAAGTCATAACGTCATCATAGGAAAAGGAAACAGCAGTGGTCTATTTGTCTCAACTCCTGCTCTCTTCCTCTCCTTCTCTTTCTCCGACTCCCTCCCTCCCTCTCAGTGAGGAGAGGATATGGATCCAAGCACTATGAAACTGAAGCGTCTGTGTGAACTGAWAGACTGATATTGTTGTAATACAGTTTGACGTGATTTGACTGGAGCAATAAAGTTGGCTGAGACTTTGGGTGTTAAGTGACTTTGGGTGTCTTGAAAAGCACTTTAAAAAAATGTATTATTATTAACACACTGTGCCATTTTTGTTTAGTTGTGTTAGAGTTAGACTGTTGTAATGTTTTCAACTTTGTATGGTCATTCAATAAATGTTACTAATGGTGACTGTAATTTGCTATTTGTATGCGGTCTGCAATTACACCATATTCCTCTTACCACCTGTGGCTTCCTGTAAGTTCCCCACAGGCTACAAAGCCCTTGACATTTCCATACGTTTAAGTGTAGCCACATTATAACAATTTCAAAAAGTAAAATGTGTTTCCTATGACATATCATATTTTCGATGATTGTTTCAGGAATTAGTGTCACAAAAAAGTAGCTGAATGTTGCCAATAATGTGGTTGTATGCCTACATCCAATTTGATCCACTAGATGTCAGCAAAGACCATCTATTTGTGCCTCATAACTCTTGGCAGTTGTTTGGTGTTTTTTATTTATTTATTATTTAACCTTTATTTAACTAGGCAAGCCAGTTAAGAACAAATTCTTATTTAGAATGACGGCCTACCAAAAGGCAAAAGGCCTCTTGCAGGGACGGGGGCTGGGATTAAAAATTAAAAATAAATAAAATGTAAATATAGGACAAAGGACAAAGCACACATCACGACAAGAGAGACAACACAACACTACATAAAGAGAGACCTAAGACAACAACATAGCAAGGCAGCAACACATGACAACACAGCATAGTAGCAACACAACATGGTAGCAGCACAAAACATGGTACAAACATTATTGGGCACAGACAACAGCAMAAAGGGCAAGAAGGTAGAGACAACAATACATCACACAAAGCAGCCACAACTGTCAGTARGAGTGTCCATGATTGAGTCTTTGAATGAAGAGATAAAACTGTCCAGTTTGAKTGTTTGTTGCAGCTYGTTCCAGTCGCTAGCTGCAGCAAACTGAAAAGAGGAGCGACCCGGGGATGTSTGTGCTTTTGTGACCTTTAACAGAATGTGACTGGCAGAATGGGTGCTGTATRTGGAGGATGAAATATCTCAGATAGKGGGGAGTGAGGCCTAAGAGGGTTTTATAAATAAGCATCAACCAGTGGGTCTTGCGAYGGGTATACAGAGATGACCAGTTTACAGAGGAGTATAGAGTGCAGTGATGTGTCCTATAAGGAGCATTGGTGGCAAATCTGATGGCCGAATGGTAAAGAACATCTAGCCGCTCGAGAGCACCCTTACCTGCCGATCTATAAATTATGTCTCCGTAATCTAGCATGGGTAGGATGGTCATCTGAATCAGGGTTTGTGTGGCAGCTGGGGTGAAATAGGAGCGATTACGATTATGATTGGGCTGCTATTACATAATCAGTTACTATGGGAGWAAGGAAGGATCAGGTTCTGATSAGCCAGGAAGTAAGGAAACCGTCAACTAAGAAATCTTCTGAAGCAGAACAATTCTTGCATGTAGCAGACACCATCTTTTATTAGCCAAAACAGCAGTTGACTATCCCTTAAGATTGTCCTCAMTTTTGTTATTGTGCCAGTTCCCTCCCCTTCTTGTTCACGTTAGTGACCTAATTCCAGATCGGGAGTTTCAATTCATTGAAATCACGTGGTGGGCGCAGTGTGCTGAGAAACCTCTGTGGGGCGCAACTCCCTAACTACTGTAATCCTTAATTCAACACACTCATAGGGACTTTCCAGCAGACCAGATTCACATTTCTTTTTTTGTAATGAGACAGAAAACTGCATGTCATCTTGTAAGATGATGAACCAATAAGGGCCAATTAACATGTGCTGTCCTCAGGGAAATCTAGGGGGTTCACAACAACACATCGGGAGTTTACCTGACACACCCCCAAGCATGTAATGCTAAATCCTGTCCTCTCAGGAGGTTGAAAAGGCTGCTATCAAATCCCCAATCATGCATGATAACACTGTGTCTTAGTCAGAAATCAGGACAATCAAAATACTGTAGCTGGATACCGCTGGGTCCACTATATCATATGATATCGTGGTGATGTAATAAGTTGGAAACCATTTTCAGTAATCTTAGTTACTGAAATGGATTTGGCAAATGCGGCTGCTGCATGTACAACAAATTCAGTAATGGTCCAGTCTAGACGATCTAGTTTACGGCAGCTTTAACACAGGGCAACCGTTAAGTGTCATTCTTACATGAACTCTGGCCAGACAGGAAGAGATCATCTGCCTAGTTTGGTTTGGTGTGTGCCTCAACCTCTGTGTCCACAAACTGGTTTCTCTAGTTTCACCTAACAGTTCACCTCTGCTGTTTGTTTACCACCATCAGAACGTTTGATATCATCTTCTGTGTCAGGTCGCAATTGTGACTCACCATCAACATGGGTTTACCTAAGGTTACGCTTTCTGATGATGAGGCTATGTTGTGCTTCATTTGTTGAGACTGTTATCAAATATCTACACTAGAGCAAGTCCGTGTAATGTAATCTAACGCAGCCTATTGTTTATTACAACCAGATAAGGTGTCCTTGTTGAACAGCGATATGGTGTGTCAAAGCCTCAATAGCAGTCACAAGACCCAGAGCTTGGTTTGGTTTGGCTTGGTGAAGTGCACTAAAGTCAAAGTGAAAGCAAAGGCAGAAGGAACTTCCCAACGTGGTGTAATTGCAAGCCAACTGATTCGGCATGGAATGGTTACACAACTGCCACTTCACCCATGTCAGATACAGATTAAGTTTGTCAGCCATTTTGTGATGCCAGAAGGTCTTGTGATGAGATGGCCGCTTGTGCTCCCTCCCTCCCTCCTTGTTGGTATCCGTAGGCAGTGGGTAGGTGGATTGTTGTCGATAAGTCACCACCCTAAAGGGACAGGAGAGGAGAGGATAGTGTCTATGACTAACTGACAATGCAAACTTCTACCAAAAAAAGAGAAAATACTTGAGTTGATGAATGTTGACACTTTACAGTTAACCCGTGAATGTCCTGTGCTCAAACCGCAGCAGCCCAAAAATAAACAAACTCAGGCACTTCTTCTCAATACTTTGATTGATTAAGTTGATGATATGGACGACTTGATGATGAGTGTCTGCCTGCACCAGTGCTGCAGATGCACAAAAAGTAAAGGTGAGCAGAGACTCTCACAAGACACTGACCAAGTCAATACTTCAAAACACCTGTGTTTTCCAGATCAGTGTTAAGGATTCTTAAAAGGAAATGCTCAATATTGGCGTGAGACTCGACTGTCGCCATTTCACGGTGATGTGTACTAGTCGCAGATCTGGTCACAAAATGGTTGCCAGTATCGCATAAGGTCTATATCGATATGGTATTGTTGTCCGGGAGGGGGTGGTGTAGTACTGACATCTTGTTGTGGCTTTTGGTGCAGACAGGCAAACTGCCAAAAACATTGGCAAAGAACAAAGGACGAGCCTCCAGGGACTTTACAAGACTTTGTGCTCTGTGTGGTAAAATAAGAAACATGTACGCACATGTAGACCAGACACGCCTCTAACTCTTGCTTTATGTGAGGATTGATTTAGAAAGTTGGAGTTATACAGCTGTGCAAGTTCAACTATTTTTATAAGATAACATTAAATGCTTCCGATTTAACCAGTTAAAGGTTCTTTCATATTTTAATGTGTGCATTCTTTTTCCATTGGACTCATTGAGCACCATTTTATGGATGCAATTGGTGGCTGACAATCACATGATGATTGATATGAGGATGGAAATGTCCATCTCAGCTAAAGAACTCAGCTTACTCTACAAACACTGTAGTCCCCAAAACTGTATTGAATAAATATAAAGTAAAACATATATAAATAACAATCAAATAAAACTAGATAGGGAACACTGGAGTATTTTGAGGAATGTAAAGGAGAATTTATTTGACTATGTTTATGATGTATTGTATTTATTTGACTATGTTTATGATGTATTGTATGGTATTGATGTGACTCGGAATATACTTAGAATGGGCCAGATTCACTTTTTCCTCATTGTACAAGTGGTGGTACAGGTCACCAACATCCTCTTGAGAAACTTTGATCCAACCAGTCTCTCTCATGTGATACACTGCAAAGAACAAAGACAAAGTTCACACCACACGGCAAACACCACACACACACACACACACACACACACACACACACACACACACACACACACACACCGCCACCACCACCATTATAAACCAGGTATTAAGCTCGACTTACTGTTTGAGTGTTCCCCCAGAGTAAGCATCTGTGAGCCTAGCATGAAAGATGGCCATCTGTGCCAGATCATAGTCTTCTTGAACAGATAGGTCGTATTGGTAGCCAGTGGTGGAAAAAGTACCCAATTGTCATACTTGAGTAAATGTAAAGATACCTTAATAGAAAATGACTAAAGTGAAAGTGAAAGTCACCCAGTAAAATACTACTTGAGTAAAAGTTTAAAAGTATTTGGTTTTAAATATACTTAAGTATCAAAAGTCAATGTAATTGCTAAAATATATACATTACTGTCCCCACTACAACCMAAAAAATACTTAAATACATGTTATTTTGTCCTTGAAACATTTAATTGAAATACTGTATGATTCCATTCATTCCTATGGAAGACTGCTCCTACTGTGGAGTGCCAATATGGCCAACCGGTGACTTCAAAGCCTCTCAATGGCCAATACAGAGCATCAGCAATCCAGGGTTTATTATATACATCATTGGGCTCAACTCCCTAACTAATCCTTAATTCAACTCACACTCAAAGGGACTTTCCAGCAGACAACATTCACGCTTTTTTGTAATGAGACAGGAATCTGCATGTCATCTTGTAAGATTATGAACCAATAAGGGCCAATAAATATGTGCTGTCCTCAGGGAAATCTAGGGGGTTCACAACAACACATTGCGAGTTTACCTGACACACCTCCCAAGCATGTAATACTAAGTTCTGCCTTCTCAGGAGGTGGAAAAGGCTGGTATCAAATCCATAATAATGCATAATACCACTGTGTCTTAGTCAGAATACTGCTAGGTCCACTATATCAAATCATTCGTATTTGTCACATGCGCCGAATACAACAGGTTACAATCCCTTAACCAACAATGCAGTTTTTAAGAAAAATGATGATATGATATGATATCATGGTGACATCCTACACTGGAAAGCCTTTTCAATTACTGTATCTTGGTTACTGAAATGGACTTCATTAATTGCAACTGCTGCAGGTACAACAAATTCAGTGAAATGGTCCAGTCTAGGCTATCTAGGTTACGGAAGCTTTAACCAGTGGTGTAAAGTACTTAAGTAAAAATACTTTAAGGTATTACTAAAGTTGTTTTTTGAGGTATTTGTACTCTGTACTTTACTTTACTATTTATATTTATGACAACTTTTGCTTTTACTTCACTACATTCCTAAAGAAAATAATGTACTTTTTACTCAATACATTTTCCCTGACACCCAAAAGTACTTGTTACATTTCGAATTCTTAGCAGGTCAAATTCACACACGAATCAAAAGAACATCCCTTGTCATCCCTACTGCCTCTGATCTTGCTGATTCTAAACATAAATGTTTCGTTTGTAAATGACGTCTGAGTGTTGTGCCCCTGGCTACCCATACATATTAAAAACAAGAAAACCGTGCCGTCTGGTTTGCTTAATATAAGGAGTGTGRAAATATTTATACTTTACTTGTACTTTTAATACTTAAGTATATTTAAAACCAAATACTTTAAAAATTTTACTCAASTAGTATTTTATTGGGTGACTTTCATTTTTACTTGAGTCATTTTCAATGAAGTCATCTATATTTTTACTTTTTCCACCCTTGTCTTTAACACAGGGCAATCATAAGTGTCATCCTTACATGAACCCTAGCCAAACAGGAAGATCTCTTAGATCATCTACCTAGTTTGGTTTGGTGTATGCCATATCCTCTGTGTCCGTAAACTGGTTACTCATAACAGTTCGTTATGAGTCCTTGAAACATTRAATTTAAATACTATATTAATTCCATTCATTCCTATGGAGGACTGCTCCTACTGGGGGAGTGCCAATATGGCTGACCGGTGGCTTCAAAGCCTCTCAATCGCCAATACAGAGCATCAGCAATCCAGGGTTTATACACATAACTGAGTGTGATTGCAAGCCAACTGATTCGGCATTGATGATTAATGATTTCAATGACTTGATGATGAATGTCTGCCTGCACCAGTGCTGCAGATGCACAAAAAGTAAAGGTGAGCAGAGACTCTCACAAGACACTGACCAAGTCACTACTTCAAAACACCTGTTAAGGATTCTTAAAGGAAATGCTCAATATTGGTGTGAGACTCGACTGCTGCCATTTCACGGTGATGTGTACTRGTCGCAGATCTGGTCACAAAATGGTTGCCAGTATCGCCTAAAGGTCTGTGTTATTACCCTCCGGTAGGGGGAGGTGGAGTACTGACATGTTGGTGTGGCTTTGGCCGTGGTGCAGACAGGCAAGCTGCCAAAAACATTGGCAAAGAGCTAGGGGATGGGCCTTCAGGGACTTTCCAAGACGTTGTGCTCTGTGTGGTAAAAATAAGAAACATTCATTGCGTCCTACATTCAAATGTGCTCATCTACACACTCATGTTGATCAAACACCCAAAAGCCACACTATACACAGACAAAATCTCACACACAACAAAAATACAGGCAATAAAGTTGATCTCTAGTGTAGGTCAATGCTAAGGCTACACATACATCTTACTGATACTCAACTAACTTCTTCTCTTCGATAGGCAACTTAATAGACCTTTGCTCCATAAATGGTTTTACAGTCAACTGGGGTCACCGAAGAACAATAGATAGCGTGGCCCACTCACTGCCCTTCTCTTTTAATCAAACATTCCCTTTTTTTTGATACAAAAGAAAGGGTAGAAAAKAATATAGTGCAATGCAATACAATCAAAACAACTCATACAACAAAACAAAATGGCACCAAAAGAAGTTTCCATTTCTAATGAGAAAATKATCTCTAACTATATTCAATATTTACATCAATGTGGCTTTATAKATGTCAATGTCATGATGTACATGTMATTTACAGTATATTGGGAGGTTGTGAGTATTGGTCAGAGTGAGAGAATTACATCAATATTTACAGTCGTATTGCTTTGGTCCATATGATATGTCGTCTTCCGTGAAGAGTCTCTCTCTTAGTTTGTAGTAGATCCACTTCCTGTCCATCAACTCCTGGTGAGTGCCCTGCTCCAGGACGGTTCCCTGGTCAATCAGAATGATCTGATCTGCCCTCTCGATGGTCTTCAGCCTGTGAGCAATCACCAGCAGGGTCTGGGAGGGGCAGCTAGCCTGGACCTTTTTTTGTCAATGAAATGGTTAATTGACAACCAAATCATTGTTTTGCAATTGCCATCTTAGTCACCGGACTTGAACCCCATTGAAAAACCTGTGTCTTGACTTGAAGAGGGCAGTCCATATGCACAAGGAAGGTGATCAAGGAATCTGGAAAGCTTCTGCGTGGAGGTATGGTTTAAGATCCCTCCCAGTGTTTCTATAATCTCATAAAACATTTAGATAAAGGCTCAGTGCTGTTATCTTGCAAGGTGAGGTATTGAGGGATTGAAAACAGGGTTGCCAATAATATAACAAATATATATACACAAAAAGTATTACTCTTAACAAAATCTATTTATCCAGCAATTGTATTAGAATAAAATAATATTAATAAAAAAATTGAGATGCAATATACAGTTGAGTCGGAAGTTTACATACACCTTAAATACATACATTTAAACTCAGTTTTGCACAATTCCTTGACATTTAATCTAGTAAAATTCCCTGTTTTAGGTCAGTCAGGATCACCACTTTATTTTAAGAATGTGAAATGTCAGAATAAAGTAGAGAGAAGATTTATTTCAGCTTTTGTTTCTTTCATCACATTCCCAGTGGGTCAGGAGTTTACATACACTCAATTAGTATTTGGTAGCAGTGCCTTTAAATTGTTTAACTTGGGTCAAATGTTTCGGTAGCCTTCCACAAGCTTCTCACAATAAATTGGGTGAATTTTGGCCATTCCTCCTGACAGAGCTGGTGTAACTGAGTCAGGTTTGTAGGCCTCCTTGCTCGTACAAGCTTTTTCAGTTCTGCCCACAAATTTTCTATGGGATTGAGGTCAGGGCTTTGTGATGGCCACTCCAATAACCTTGACTTTGTTGTCCTTAAGCCATTTTGCCACAGCTTTGGAAGTATGCTTGGGGTCATGTCCATTTGGAAGACCCATTTGCGACCAAGCTTTAACTTCCTGACTGATGTCTTGAGATGTTGCTTCAATATATCCACACAATTTTCCTCCCTCATGATGCCATCTATTTTGTGAAGTGCACCAGTCCCTCCTGCAGCAAAGCACCCCACAACAGGATGCTGCCCCCCGTGCTTCACGGTTGGGATGGTGTTCTTCGGCTTGCAAGCATCACCCATATTCCTCCAAACTAACGATGGTCATTATGGCCAAACAGTTCTATTTTGTTCATCAGACCAGAAGACATTTCTCCAAAAAGTACGATCTTTGTCCCTATGTGCAGTTGCAAACCAAAGTCTGGCTTTTTTATGGCGGTTTTTGGAGCAGTGGATTCTTCTTCTTTGCTGAGCGGCCTTTCAGGTTATGTCGATATAGGACTTGTTTTACTGTGCACCTGTTTCCACCAGCATCTTCAGAAGATCCTTGCTGTTGTTCTGGGATTGATTTGCACTTTTCGCACAAAGTACGTTCATCTCTAGGAGACAGAACGTGTCTCCTTCCTGAGCGCTGCGTGGGCCCATGGTGTTATACTGCGTACTATTGTTTGTACAGATAAATGTGGTACCTTCAGGCGTTTGAAATTGCTCCCAAGGATGAACCAGACTTGTGGTCTACAATTCTTTTTCTGAGGTCTTGGCTGTTCTTTTGATTTTCCCATGATGTCAAGCAAAGAGGCACTGAGTTTGAAAGTAGGCCTGAAATACATCCACAGGTACAGAAAGCCATGACATCGTTTTCTGAAATTTTCCAAGCTGTTTGAAGGCACAGTAACTTAGTGTATGTAAACTTCTGACCCACTGGAATTGTGATACAGTGAATTATAAATTAAATAATCTGTCTGTAAACAATTGTTGGAAAAATGACTTGTGTCATGCACAAAGTAGATGTCCTAACCGACTTTCCAAAACTATAGTTTGTTAACAAGAAATTTGTGGTGGTTGAAAAACGAGTTTTAATGACTCCAACCTAAGTGTATGTAATCTTCCGACTTCAACTGTAGCTCAGTATTTATATTATTTATTTTATGCAGTCTGTTTTGCTCATCTTTATTGAATGTGGCAAAAATGTTGGACCTATAATTTTGGACATGTAATCTAACGCAGCCTATTGTGTCCCAACCTGGTTTTAGACCAAAACGTATTATATTTTACAAAAATCTGTGCCACTCCATTTAGTATTAAATGTTACTTTACGTTAAGTTACATTACATTGACTAGACGTAACATAGTAAATGTAAATCCGGAACATTCAAATTATACAAAAATATAAACGCAACATGCAAAAATGTCAAAGATTTTACAGAGTTCAAATAAAATCTAATTCTATTTGTCACATGCGCCGAATTCAAGAGGTGTAGACCTTACAGTGAAATGCTTACTTACAAGCCCTTAACCAATAATGCAGTTTTAAGAAAATACCTAAAAAAGTAAGAGATAACAATAACAAATAATGAATTAAAGAGCAGCAGTAAATAACAATAGCGGGGCTATATACAGGGGGTACCGGTACAGAGTCAATGTGCAGGGGCACCGGTGTTGAGGTAATATGTACATGTAGGTCGCGTTATTAAAGTGACTATGCATAGATAATATCAGAGAGTAGCAGCAGCGTAGGTGTGGGGGCCTGCAAATAGTCTGGGTAACCATTTGATTAGATGTTCAGGAGTCTTATGGCTTGGGGGTAGAAGCTGTTTAGAAGCTTCTTGGACCTAGACTTGGCGCTCCGGTACTGCTTGCCGTGTGGTAGCAGAGAGAACAGTCTATGACTAGGGTGGCTGGAGTCTTTGACCATTTTTAGGGCCTTCCTCTGACACCGCCTGGTATAGAGGTCCTGGATGGCAGGAAGCTTGGCCCCGGTGATGTACTGGGCCGTACGCACTACCCTCTTGAACGTTAGCTAGCAGTACGGAAGGCAAAGGCAGATTAGCCACTCGTCGCCTGATCCTCACAATGCACCCCGATCTCTTTCTGCGAAATCTCTTTCTCCAGCGAATGACGGGGATGAGGGCCTGTACGGGTGTTTGGACTATATCCTTCCCGTCCGACTCGTTAAAGAAAAATGATTAGTCCAATTCGAGGTGAGTAATCGCTGTTCTGATGTCCAGAAGCTGTTTTCGGTCATAAGAGATGGTATCAGCAACATTTCAAAATAAGTTACAAACAATGCAAAAAAAAATAAAAAAAATTGCACAGTTGGTTAAGAGCCAATCCCCTCCAGCGCCATCATCTGTTACAGTTCATATAAGAAAATCTGTCAATTTAAATAAATTCATTAGGCCCTAATCTATGGATTTACAGATATGCATCTGTTGGTGACAGATATGCATCTGTTGGTCACAGATACCTTAAAAGAAAAGTTACCGGCTGGATCAGAAAACCAGTCCAGTCAGTATCTGGTGTGACCACCATTTTCCTCATGCAGCGTGACACATCTCCTTCGCGTAGAGTTGATCAGGCTTGTGGCCTATGGATTGTGGCCTGTGGAATGTTGTTCTACTCCTCTTCAATGATTATGTGAAGTTGCTAGATATTGGCATGAAATGGAATACACTGTCAATCCAGAGCATTACAAACATGCTCAACGGTTGATATGTCTGGTGAGTATGTAGACCATGTGACATTTTCAGCTTCCAGGAATTGTGTACAGATCCTTGCAGCATGAGGTGATGACGGCAGATGAATGGCACGACAATGGGCCTCAGGATCTCGTTATGGTATCTCTGTGCATTCAAGTTGCCGTAGATCAAATGCAATTGTGTTCATTGTCTGTAGCTTATTATGCCTGCCCATACCATAACATAACCCCACCGCCACCATGGGGTACTCTGTTCACAACGTTGACATCAGCATTCATACACGTGGTCTGCGGTTGTGATGCCGGTTGGATGTACTGCCAAATTCTCTTAAATGATGTTGGAGGTGGCTTATGGTAGCGAAATGAACATTCAGTTCTCTRGCAACAGCTCAGGTGGACATTCCTGCAACTTGAGACATCTGGCATTGTGTTGTGTGGCATTAGAGTGCCCTTTTATTGTCCACAGCACAAAGTGCACCTGTGTAATGATCATACTGTTTAATCAGCTTCTTGATATGCCACACCTGTCAGGTGGATGGATTATCTTGGAAAAAGAGAAATGCTCACTAAMAKGGATGCAAACAAGTTTGTGCACAACATTATTGAGAAATAATATTTTTGTGCATATGGACAATTTCTGGGATATTTTAATTCAGCTCATGAAACATGKGACCATGAAAACATGTTGAATTTATATTTTTGTTCAATGTAGTATGATATATTAAGCTTGGCATGGACAGTAGGTTACTTAAGGGAAAAAAGAAAGGAGATTGGTATAATGCAAACATCTAGCAATGCAAAGGTTGCATGTTTGAATCTCATCATGGTTAACTTTAGCATTTTATTTAATTAGCAACTTATGCAACAACACTAATTATACAACAGTATGTGGACGCCCCTTCATATTAGTGGATTAGGAAGCAACAACGGCTCAGCCACGAAGTGGTAGCGCACAACAAGCTCACAGAACGGGACCCGAGTATTCAAGTGCATAACGCGGTAAAATTGTCTGTCCTCGGTTGCAACACTCCAAACTGAGTTCCAAACTGCCTCTGGAAGCAATGTCAGCACAAGAACTGTTCGTAGGGGGCTTCATGAAATGGGTTTCCTTGGTCGAGCAGCTGCACACAAGCCTAAGATCACCATGAGCAATGTCAAGCATCGGCTGGAGTGTTGTAAAGCTAGCCGCCATTGGACTCTRGAGCAGTAAAAACGTGTTCTCTGGAGTGATGAATCACGTTTCACCATCTGGCAGTCCAACGGATGAATCTGGGTTTGCCGGATGCCAGGAGTACGCTACCTGCCCCAATGCATAGTGCCAAATGTAAAGTTGGGTGGAGGAGGAATAATGGTCTGGGGCTGTTTTTCATGGTTTGGGCTAGTCCCCTTAGTTCAAGTGAAGGGGAATCTTAACACTACAGCATACAATGACATTCTAGACGATTCTGTGCTTCCAACTTTGTGGCAACAATTTGGGGAAGGCCCTTTCCTGTTTCAGCATGGCAATGCCCCCGTGCTCAAAGCAAGGTCCATACAGAAATGGTTTGTCGAGATCGGTGTGGAAGAACTTAACTGGCCTGCACAGATCCCTGACCTCAACGCCCTCRAACACCTTTGGGATGAATTGGAACGCCGAATGCGAACTAAGCCTAATCGCCCAACATCAGTGCCCGACCTCACTAATGCTCTTGTGGCTGAAAGGAAGCAAGTCCYWGCAGCAATGTTCCAACATCTAGTGGAAAGCCTTCCCAGAAGAGTGGMGTCTGTTATAGCAGCTAAAGGGGGACCAACTCCATATTAATGTCCATGATTTTGGAATGAGATGTTCGACGATCGGGTGTCCACATACTTTTGGTCATGTAGAGTACTTATTACACTACATTAAAATCTGTCTTCCTACCCCTGAACAAGGCAGTTAATCMACTGTTCCTAGGCCGTCATTGTAAATAAGAATTTGTTCTTAACTGACTTGCCTAGTTAAGTAAAGGTTAAATAAAACAGCAGCTTAGTGTATCAAAGCCTCAATTACAGTCACAAGATCCACGGCTTGGCTTGGTTTCGCTTGGTGAATTGTACTAAACTGAAAGTGAAAGCAAAGGCAGAAGGGACTTTCCAATGTGGTGTGATTGCAATTGCAACCATTTTATCACCAGATCTGCGACTAGTACACATCACCCTGAAATGGCAAAAGTCGATTGTCATACCAATCTTTTTGTGCACCTGCAGCATTACATTTTTAAATGTAAGTTATTTAGCAGACTCTTATCCACTTAAGTCAACTGATTCGGCACGGAGTGGTTACACAATTTTCGCTTCACCCATGTCAGATACAGCTCAAGTTATTGTCGGMCATTTTGTGATGCCAGGTCTTGAGATGAGATGGCCGCTGGTATTTCCCCTTTGTGCTTTCCCTCCCTCCTTGTTGGTATCTGTAGGGTGGGTAGGTGAATTGTTGTTGATAAGTCACAAACCTAAAGGGACCGGGAGAGGAGAGGATACTGTATATGTCTCACTGACAATGTTAACTTCTTCTAGTGAGAAAATTAATTGATGAATTGTTCAAATGATTGTTGTATCACAAATGTCCCGTGTCTCGAAATTGGCAGCAAGCGTCGCGAAACACAAAAAAACGTATTCTTCATCAATACTTTTATTAAATTTGACGATTCGGGATGACTCGTGATGATGTCTCACCAGGGGTCCTGTGGGCTCAGTTGGTAGGACATTGTGCTTGCAAAGCTAGGGTTGTGGGTTTGATTCCCATGGGGGACCAGTACAAAAATGTATGCACTCACTACCTGTAAGTCTATCTGGATCCAGAGTGTCTGCTAAAGAACATTCAATGTAAAACATGTAGTGCTACAGGTGCACAAAACGTGAAATTTGGTATGACAATTGACTGCTGCCATTTCATGGTGATGTGTACTAAGTTGCATATCTGGTGATAAAAGTTTGCAATATCTGTCCTGAGGTCTGTGTTATTGTTCTCCGATGGTGACATCTTGTTGTGGTGAGCCAGGAAAACTGCCATAACATCGGCAATGAACAAGGGACTGGCCTCCAGGACTTTGTGCTCTGTGTGGTAAAAAACATTCATACCGTAACACAACAAATGTGCTCATGTATACACTCATGGGACCAAGAACAAAACCAAAAGGTAACACAAAAACTCATGCACAATAAAAATACTGGAAAACATTTTTATCCTAAGCCAATGCTTAGGCTACACTTTGCCACAAAATGGCTGTAGACAAGTTTCCTGTCACACTGATACATACTACAAAAATACATACGACAAAAGCATTCACAACCCAATGGGTATGAAAGTGTACAGGAAATGTAAAACAAGCGTCAGATTAAATTAGAAGGTGGTTTAGCGAGAGGTTAAAATGTTTCAAGTAAGATAATTTATTTCCCTCGGTTAGGACGACATAATAGAACCTTCGTCCAGACATATCATAAATGCGTTATTATCATGTGGGTCAACTCTGTCAGTTCCTGACCTGTTTTCGTTAAGTTTTTGTTATGTGTTTATTGGTAAGACTGAAGTTTGAGGGTCGGCGCCAGTCTATCTGTTCCTCTGTTTCTATGGTTGGTTAATGGACGCTAATATGTTCTCCTATTAGAGGCAGGTTGGTCTTTCATCTCTCTGATTGCAGAAAATATATTAAGGCTACGGCTGTCTGCCCACAGCTTGTTTGTCGGTGGGTGTTGCTCCCCTCTCCTTCGGTGTGCTGTGTTTGTTGGTGGGTTGCATCCATATGGGACTGTTTCCGATTCGTTCAACGTTTTATGTAGTCATATTTTTCTGTTCGTAAGCGTTCTTCGGGTCCCGTTATACCCTTGATAAAGTTCGTAATGTATTCAGGGGTTGGGTCTTACATTCGTTTTGGATTGTTTTAGTCCAGTATTACAAGTGAGTTCGTGGTTTCGTCTACACTTTAAATAAATTCAATTATGTCTAAATACAACAGCTGCAGTTTGGTTTCAAGTCACCTGCTCCTACTCTCTTTGCGGATGAAGAGGAGGAGGACTGTCGTTACACACTTCATTGCCCTTCTACTTTCCTATCGCACCAACATTAAGAATAGAAAATAAGTAGAATACAATAAAATAAAATAAACAACCACTCCTAGAGTCAATACAACATAATAAAATGTCACCTATACACAGGAAGTGTCCCACTCTCCTCTATGAAAAAACCATACAATATCCTAACTTACATTCAATTATTATTAATATAATTCCTTTTGATGTACATGTAATTTACAGTATATTGGGAGGTTGTGAGTATTGGCAGAGTAAGTGAGAAGAATAATCAATATTTCACAGTTCACAACAGCTACGGGATTTCTTGTTGGCAGCTTGTGACTGTCCGTCTTCTGTGAAGAGTCTCTCTCTTAGTTTGTAGTAGCCCCCCTTCCTGTCCATCAACTSCTGGTGAGTGCCCTGCTCCAGGACGGTTCCCTGGTCAATCAGAATGATCTGATCTGCCCTCTCGATGGTCTTCAGCCTGTGAGCAATCACCAGCAGGGTCTGGGMKGGGCAGCTAGYCARGGCCTCCTGGACCTGAGACAGAGGGAACATCTGAGTGAAACCGCTAGCTAGCGCTAACCCTATTGAGAATGTCAATGCTAGCTATAGCTACGTACGTGAAACCGCTAGCACTAACCATATTGAGCGTATGAATGATGGAAGGCTAAAGCATTCTAATTTATGTGTGGAGGGATGCCGTACCATGTGTTCGCTCTCAGTGTCCAGTGCGCTGGTGACCTCGTCCAGGATGAGGACCTGTGGCTCTCTGATCAGAGCTCTGGCGATGGCAATACGCTGCTTCTCACCACCGGACATCTGACCACCCCGCTCTCCTACATCTAATAGATGGACAGACAGTACATTTATCGAGTCTCTCCTGGTGGTCATCCATTAGTAATATATATAATATTCCTATTTGCCAGTGTACCTGTGTCATAACCCTTCTCCAGTTGGCTGATGAAGCTGTGGGCATTGGCTCTGCGAGCAGCTTCCTGCACCCTCTCCAGAGAGCAGTCTGCCAGGCCGTAGGCAATGTTGTCCTTGATGGACCCAGAGAACAGAACAGGTTCCTGGCCCACCATGGCCACCTGGTAGGGCAAAACCAATCATAGGGCAAAACCAATCACCAATCAGCCAATCAAAACCAATGCTATGTTTCTTCTCAAGCAAAAATGTCTATGTTGGTAGCCATACAGGCACGGTAAAGTAGGTTATCTTGACTGCTATGCTTTCTCTAGAGATGTAAAYGTSTCAATATCTGTGTAGGTATAGTCTTATGACTTTGCTGTGCAGGTGTGTTGGTGGTGGTGCTGGTAGCTTTCTATACTACCTTCCTGTGTAGGTAGTGGTGCTGGTAGCTGTGCAGTGGCTGTCCATCCAATAGGATCTCTCCCTGCTGAGGCTGATAGAACCTCTCCAGCAGACTGACACAGGTGCTCTTCCCCCCTCCTGACGGCCCCACCAGAGCAGTCAGCTGACCCGGCCTCAGCTCCAGGGAGAAKCCCTAAGACAAGCAGAGAGCCAATGACACACTACCTTAGCAATGGGTACATGTGAAGTCAAAAATGTGGTGATGGCGAAACTGCCAGTTAGGGTTTTCTCATGTTKCWGGAATTTTGCCACCCTTCTCCCAGGTGAGCTTTACCTGCAGTACTTTGCGCTCCTGGCGGGTGGGGTAGGAGAAGGAGAGGTTGTGGAARTGGACGTGTCCAGWCAAGGTCTCTGGTTGGAGGGTCCCCTTGRTGCTGACCTGGGGCTCTCTGTCCAGATACTCAAACACCTTACCAGCCGCCCCCACCGAGTTCAGCATGTCGCCAAAGATGTAAATCAAAGTCTGGAGAGGGCAGATGTATTATACAGATGTATAATCGTAACTCAATAAACAATAGTTAGACAAAMTTTTCAACAGTATCTCAGACATTAAACATGTTTATTTTTTAATTCCCTAACAGTAGTATTACTTGCCTCTTTAATCAAACTTTTCCATTACTATGTACTATGTAATGACAATATTACTATTGGTTTGTTAATATATTTGATTTGTGATTCTGTGTCTCGCCTTGCTCAAACAGATCCCCTCACACTGATAGTTGCCTACCCTGATGTTGGTTCCCAGGTTAGACTGGTAGAGGATGAAAGAGACCAGGTTCCCAGTGCTCATCTGACCTCGCTGGATAAACAGTCTGCCATAGTACAGCATGGCCACCTGCATTANAGACTGGTAGAGGATGAAAGAGACCAGGTTCCCAGTGCTCATCTGACCTCGCTGGATAAACAGTCTGCCATAGTACAGCATGGCCACCTGCATTACCAGCTCTGTTAGCTTTAACACACACACACACGCACGCGCACACACACACACACACACATAAGTACGTACACTGAAGATCACATGAAGATCACATCAGAAGCATTCAACTCTTCTGAGCCTAAGGGGATAGGGAGTGATCCCTGCATACTCACTCTTCTTAGGAGCAGGTAGACTGCTCTGACGGTGTCCCGCCTAGTCTTGAGATTGTGGGTGTCCATCAACCTGTCGTCATAGCGACCAGCCTCATTCCGCTCTGTGTTAAAGCTTCGCACGGTCCGGATTCCTGCTACTGTTTCTCCCGCTGCCTCGTTCGCCCTGGCCATGGAGTCCTGCACCTCCTTAGAGAGCCTCTGAGGTACAGTCAATACACAATAACATTTACTAGACTTTATTTTATTTAAAAAATTGCGGTCACCATCTCATGTACTGTATTTTCACACCAAACATGTCAGGGCCTTCTGCATTAGATCATTTCAGGGATTTATTTCAGGGTTCGCAGGGACCAATAGATCAGTTCAGGACCTTCTGATCTGGACACAAACAGTACACTCTTAGAAAAAAGGGTTCCAAAAGTGTTCCACGGCTGTCCCCATATGATAACCCTTTTTGGTTCCAGGTAGAACCCTATTGGCTTCCATGTAAAACCCTATGTTGAAAGGGTTCTACCTGGAACCAAAAAGGGTTCTTCAAAGGGTTCTCCTATGGCGACAGCCAAAGAACCCTTTTAGGTTCTAGATAGATTGTACTATACCAGGTAATAGTTGTCATAGACGCCTTGCAGCAGGCCGGTGACGGGCGTCTCCATCAGCATGAGCAGAGTGAGCTTCCAGGACAGGCTCATCATGAGCGACAGCATACCCACAATCTTAATGAGGGTCCTCAGTAGGACGTTGACATTCAGGGCCACCGCCCGGGCCATCTTAGTGGTGTCTGTGGACAGCCTGGACGTGATGTCACCTACGAGAGTTCAAAGGTGAAAGTAAATTGTTGCAACTTCGTCGAATAACCAAGGAGCATAGAAGAACCAACTGATGGGGTGTTCAACAGATATTCAGCCACACGTTGGAAGACAGGGGAAGTTCAATAGGAAGTGCATTCCAGTTACAGTCATTTCATGAACAAACAAGGATGCCACACATTCCAGCAAGACAACAGATTGCATACTGATCATTAGTTCTTGTTTGGGGTAATCATAAACGTGTCTCTACCTGTCTTGATGGTCTCAAAGAAGCCAATGTCCTGCTTCACCAGGGCCCCAAACAGCTCTACTTTAATTCTGCAGGTGAAGCTGTTGATAGCACACATGAAGAGGCCTCCACGACAGCCTGCACTGAAAGAGCTGCAACATACAGACACCATAAGCTACTTTACATGTGTTAAAATAATCAATATGATGTTCACATCGCAGTGGAGAAGTCAGTAAGTAACATTGTTAAACCATACAAACTAAAATGTTGATTGTGCGATATTGATGGATACCATAGTGGTCTGTTGTATCTATACCTTCCCAAAGAGTAAAGCCCCATGAGGATGATAGTTGTGAGAAAGTCATTCCACTTGTACTGGGTGCCCAAGATGTCAATGATTTTTCCCGTGTAGAATGGGATGAACATTTCACCTGGAAAAAAAACACGACCACCATGATCATCCTCATTTTCTTCTTAAACTTCATCATATAACAGGCCTACTATAATATTATTTCACTTCATCATAACTCAGTAACTACAACAATGACGTATGGATTACATTTTTATGTTGCTGCATCCAGTATGAAGGAAATTAGAGGTAGTTTCACGAGCCAATGCTAACTAGCATTAGCGCATAGACTGGAAGTCTACAGGAACAGTTAGCATGATAGCTGTTCAAGTTCATCCAACTCTGGGGAAGTAGATAAATGGCTTTATTTTTTTTTAAATCTCGAACTATCCCTTTAATGTGGAAGAAATGACAGTAATTGGAGCTAATTAGAGGGGTTTTTCTGTATTTCAATTCTTAGGCAGGGTATGAATGTCGTAATTTTACGGCTAGATAAACAGTTTCGGTGTCAACTTAAACAACCCAAACCATATAGAAAGCATACAGAAAAAATATTAAACTATATTTTGCAATAATCCAATTTTTGAGAACTAACAATCAAATAAGCTAGACTGTCAGGGAGCATCGAAAATTTAAAAAAACTGGCCATTCAGGGAACATGCCCATTGATTTTGTTATAATGTTTGAGCAGAGGAACACAGCAATAGCCATCAAAAAATGCATAGAATTGCAGGAAATTAGCTTAAAATTGTCTCTCAAATCCACTCGTTCTTTTTTCTCTCAGCTTAATGGAACAATTTATAGAATTGCAGACCATTTGCTTTAACAGCAAAATGTTCTCTCTGCCGCCAAGATACAGTACCTTTACCTGTATAGCTAAGGCTGTTAGAGTTTACACTTCTTAAAATTAACTGGGGAGGTCAAAATAATGAAACTGTCTACCAAATCTATTCATTTTAAAATGTTAATTACTTCTACTTATCATTATCATTTGAAACCCTTGGGCTCGCCTACTCACAGAGGACAGCCAGTGACAGGAATATAAACGCCATAATCAAAAGGAGGGTGTCGGGTCGGCAGAAGATGAGGACTCTCATGAACAGAACTCGTGCCTTCTGCGTCTTTTCTTTCCCATCACTTGCTCCATTGCTATCAGGAAAGGTTGTCTCCCAAAATAAGGCTGCTGCACCTGCTGCGGTGGTACTTAATAGCCACAACCTTGGACCCCCCAACAAGCCATACGCGCTCTCCGGTGAACTTCCATGCAGCATCAGTCGCCCGGTCTCGTAGACCGGGGCAAGGAAACAGTGCACCACTAACCAGCGCTTGAATACGGGTTTTATCGATCCTAGTGTTAGTAGCGATACACCGAGTAGTAGAACTAATCGAATCCCTGCTACAACCCATACACGCAACTGACTTCCGAAAGCATCAAAAGTTCTTGGTCCAGTTTTGGAAATAGATACGCTAAAACCCGGTGCGCAAAACGTGGTTATGTCAATGCATAGACCTACAGCCATGGCGAACACGCACGTTCTAAGCATCATTTTTGTCGTCTATAATTAGTTTTAATCTATAACCTATGAATTAAAAGGTGAGAGATGGCAAGTTCCCGAATTCGTGTAGATACTTTCCACCGAATGGACTGTTTTCAGTTGTTTTCAATCGGAGGCTTCGTTTTAGTTGCTTTTAGTTTCAATTTCACATATGCGCTAATCAGAAGGGGAATTCTTCTCCACAATATTATGTACCTTGCCATTTAGCTTTATTCTGTGCCATAATAAATACCAGACAGTAATGCTTGCGCACTTAGGCTAGTAGTTAATGGTGACAGGTTTATCCTACACTCTCAGAAAAAAGGTGCTATCTGGAATCTAAAAGGGCTCTTCGGCTGTCCCTAAAGGAGAACCCTTTGAAGAACCCTTTTTGGTTCCAGGTAGAACCCTTTCAGTTCCACGTAGAACCCTTTTGGGTTCCACGTAGAACCCTTTCCACAGAGGGTTTTACATGGAACCCAAAAGAGTTCTATCTGGAACCAAAAAGAGTTTTTACCTGGGACCAAAAAGGGTTCTACCTGGAACAAAAAATGGTTCTCTAATGGGGACCGCCAAAGAACCCCTTTAGAACGCTTTTTTCTAAGAGTGTATGAATGTGGTCTCTTGCACGCTTCCCACTTTAGCGCCTTTTGGAGTTCAGGTGAGGTAACGGTGTCCTCAAAAGTATGTGGACACCCCTTCAAATTAGTGGATTCTGCTATTTCAGCCACAGCCGTTGCTGACAGCTGTATAAAATTGAGCACACAGCGATGCAATCTCCACAGACAAACATTGCAGTAGAATGGCCTTACTGAAGAGCTCAGTGACTTTCAACATGGCACCATCATAGGATGACACATTTCCAACAAGTGAGTTCGTCAAATGTATGCCTTGCTAGAGTTGCCCCGGTCAACTGTTAGTGCTGATATTGTGATGTGAAAATGCTGAAGGACGTAGAGCGTAAAAATGGTCTGTCCTCTGTTGCAACACTCACTACCGAGTTTCAAACTGCTTCTGGAAGCAACGTCAGAACAAGAACTGTTCGTCGTGAGCTTCATGAAAGGGGTTTCCATGGCCAAGCAGCCGCACACAAGCCTAAGATCACCATGGGCAATGTCAAGCATCAGCTGGAGTGGTGTAAAGCTCGCCGCCATTGGACGCTGGCGCAGTGGAAACGGGTTCTCTGGATTGATGAATCATGCTTCACCATCTGGCAGTCTGATGGACCTGCACCAATGCATAGTGCCAACTAGTGTAGGAGAAACAATGGTCTGGGGCTGTTTTTCATAGTTCAGGCTAGGCCCCTTAGTTCCAGTGGCGGGAAATCTTAACGCTACAGCATACAATGACATTCTAGACGATTCTATGTTTCCAACTTTGTCGCAACAGTTTGGGGAAGGCCCTTTCCTGTTTCAGCATGACAATGCCCCCGAGCGCAAAGTGAGGTACATCCAGAAATGTTTTGTCGAGATCGGTGTGGAAGAACTTGACTGGCCTGCACAAAACCCCGAACTCAACCCCATCAAACACCTTTGGGATTAATTGTAATGCCGACTACGAGCCAGGCCTAATCGCCCAACATCAGTGCCCAACTTCACTAATGCTCTTGGAAGCAAGTCCCCGCAGCAATGTTCCAACATCTAGTGGAAAGACTTATATACTGGTAGACATAATCATAATAACAAAAGTTACTTTAACTTTTGATGGTGGTAGTAGACTTGTTGAATAGTTGTTTTTGGGTTGAAAATAAATACAGAGAAATATCCAAGGAATATTTAATTGACAGATGGTTTATTGACTTGCAAATCACCCAAAGACACAGTCCAGCATGAGGTCCCCAGCTACCCAAAATAAAATGTGTCTGAGGGCATAACAGTTATTAATAATTTAGAAAATGGTATGTGTATTGAGAATATTTGTGCCAGCATGATATATACCCCTATCCAAACATTCTATATCCTGTGTAGATTTAATAGTACTGTTTGTTCGTAAGGTGGCCATATGTCTACTCAGTTTCATAACTACAACAACGCAACATGAGTGTAACTGTTTTCACAACCCAGTTTTCACTGATCATAAAAAGTGGGCAACTCGTTGCCCAGGATGCATTTCTCCTCTGCACCCTTTTCATCAATAGTGANTCCTGCTTCACCAGGGCCCCAAACAGCTCTACTTTAATTCTGCAGGTGAAGCTGTTGATGGCACACATGAAGAGGCCTCCTCGACAGCCTGCACTGAAAGAGCTGAAACAGACACCATAAACTGCAGCAGTGTTGAAATAATCAATCTGATGTTGATGTTCACTTACAGCTTTACATACATACATTACACAAACTATAATATGTAATGTGCGAAACTGATGAAGGCCGTTGTGGTGAAAAATAGATAGGAAGCTCTCTCGTGTATCTGCTTACCTTCCCAAAGAGCAGAGGCCCATGAGGATGATAGCTGTGAGAAAGTCATTCCACTTGTACTGGGAAGCCAAGATGTCAATCACTTTTCCTGTATAGAATGGGATGAACATTTCACCTGAAAACGCACACCACCGTCATCATCCTCATCATACTCGCCATCATCATCATAATGATCATCATCATATACTAGTCAGTCATTTTGTCAAAACAATAAAATACTTACAGACGACAGCCAGTGACAGGAATATAAACGCTCCAACCAAAAGGAGGGTGTCAGGTCTGTAGAAGTGGAGGACTCTCATGAACAGCACTCGTGCCTTCTGTTTCTTCTCTTTCCCGTTACTTTCTTCGTTGCTGTCAGGGAAGGTTTTCTCCCAAAACAGGGCTGCTGCAGCTGCTGCCGCGGTACACAATAGCCACAAACTTGGACCCCCCAACGATCCATACGCGCTCTCCGGTGAACTTCCATGCAGCATCAGTCGCCCGGTCTCGTAGACCGGGGCAAGGAAACAGTGCACTGCTAACCAGCGCTTCAATACGGGTTTAATCGATCCTAGTGTGTGTAGCGATACACCAAATAGTAGAACTAATCGAATCCCCGCTACAACCCATAGACGCACCAGATTTCCGAAAACATCAAAACTTTTTGGTCCAGTTTTGGAAATTGATGCGCCAAAACCCGTGGCGAAAAATGTGGTTATGTCAATGCATAGACCTACAGCCATGGCGAACACGCACGTTCTACGCATCATTTGTGTCGTCTATAATTGTTTTTAATCTACAACCTATTAATTAAACGGTGAGCGATGTCAAACCAGCGAATTCGCGGAGATCTTTCCACGGAATGGATTGTTTCAGTTGTTTTCAGTCTGCGTTTTAGTTTCAATTTCACATATGCCTTAAACAGAGGGGAAATTATTCTCCACAATATCAAGCACCTTTCCATTTAGCGTTTATTCTGTGCCATAATAAATACAAGACAATAATGCTTGCACACTTAGCATAGTGGTTAATAGATCCCCACAGTGGAGGTGTCATAATACCCATAAAACCTAGCATTGAACAGCATCGTTTTTCCACCATTCATTTTTTCAACCTGGTCTCATAGCATTTCATATTATTCTGTACATAAATCCACAACACTCAAATGGTATGTATTAATTTGTGGATTTCCATCACCCATTTCGTACTATATGTTACGAATTTGCTAAACGTATGATGTTACTAATTCTAGCAAGGTGGCTAACGTTAGCTGGGCTAGGGGTTAAGGTTAGGGTTACGTTTAGGAGTTAGGTTAAAGGGTTTGGGTTAGAGGAAGGGTTAGCTAACATACTAAGCAGTTGCTAAATAGCAAAAAAGTAGTAAGTAGTTAAAATGTTGTCTATGAGGCCAGGGCAGTGTTTCCTGTAGGCTTACCCTGGGGTTACATTTTGATAACCATGTAAATCTCTCTTGGACAAGGTGACTTTTATCGATATATTCGGCTCTATTTACTCTCATATTTGAAAATGCTAATCAGCATTAAAGTAGACATAATGCAAAACTACAAATCCATGCAAGCTCCTGCACATCATCTCTACCTGACACCTTTGCTTACAGGTATTATGTCAATTTAAAACTTGCACAAGACAGTTTACAGAATTGTCCCATTTAAAGAAATGTAGGCAATTTAGTAATTACTACATTTAACTAACATTAGATAGATAATCCAGAAATTCTTACCTTTCCCTTGAATCAGAAGCCTTGTCCAGATCATCATGGCATTTGTAATTCTTTATGATAGCCACATTAGGGGGGGGGGGTAAATACACGTGAATACAGTATATTGATAAATGTCCCCTTGTCCTAGAGAGATTTACACAGTTAAAAAAACGTCCCGCCAGGGCAAGCCTAAATGAAACACAGCCCTTATTTTAAGTGTTTCTAAAATCCCCTATGGGAAATATGAATGGAGGAAAAGCGATTGGAACAATTTCACTGTTTGACCACTAGGTTTTATGGGTATTATGACTCCACTGTGGTACTCTATAGTAACAGGTTTACCCTACACTCTTAGAAAAAAAGTGCTATCTAGAACCTTAAAGGGCTCTTCGGCTGTCCCCAGAGGAGAACCTTTTGAAGAACCCTTTTGGGTTTCACGTAGATCCCTTTCCACAGAAGGTTCTACATGGAACCCAAAATAGTTCTACCTGGAACCAAAAAAGGTTATACCTGGAACCACAAAGGGTTCTCCTCCTAAGAACCGGTCATGGCCTGAAGGAATCCAGCTTTTGTCAAATTAACGTCAGATTTGACTTTTCGTAGCAGGAGAACTTACGCAGCAGGTTAGGATAATTATTTTAAGCCCGGCTTCATATCCACTTTGTAACTAATGACTAATCACCTAAAATTAATACAATTTGCTATGAATATTCCCATGGCCTCACCAGTGCAACTGGGAACTCAGAAAAATACGAGGTGAAATCATGACGTCAGTGATCTTCAGGTCAGAAAGTTCGGAGCTCTAGAAAGAGGCCAGAGTTCCTGAGTTGGAATTCCGAGTTGGATGAACATTCAAAACGATTTTTCCCACTCGGAGCTAGTTTTTTTCCAAGTTCCCAGTTGTTTTGAACGCACTGAAGTCGGAAGTCAGAGATATCCGAGTTCCCAGTTGCTTTGAACGCGGCATTATATATGGTAGACATAATCATAATAACTAAAATTATCATAACTTTTGATGGTGGCAGAAGACTTCTTGAATAGTTGTTTTGGGGTTGAAAAAAACATGCTGAGAAATATCCAAGAAAAATTTAATTTACTTGTGAATCACCCAAAGACAGTCCAGCTTGAGGTCCCTGGCTACCCAAAATAAAATCAGTTGTTTTCAACAGAGGACATAACAATTATGAATAATTTTGAAAATGGCATGTGTAGTGAGAATATTTGACATTGTGCCAGCATGATTCATACACCTATGCAAACATTCTATATCCTGTGTAGATTTAATAGTAATGTTTGTTCGTAAGGTGGCCATATGTCCACTCACTGTTTCATAACTACGACAACTTCAGTGTTACTGTTTTCACAACCCAGTTTTCACTGATCATAAAAAGTGGGCAACTCGTTGCCCAGGATGCATTTCTCCTCTGCACCCTTTTCATCAATAGTGANACTGTTTTCACAACCCAGTTTTCACTGATCATAAAAAGTGGGCAACTCGTTGCCCAGGATGCATTTCTCCTCTGCACCCTTTTCATCAATAGTGACAAGGTAGGCCACACCTCCGCTGGAACCATCTCGACCCATGGCCAATGAAAGTGCTGAGAGAGGAGAGGTGAAGAAAGAGAGCGAGTGAGAGCATATTATTGACAAATGACACATCTTAATAGCTTCTAATTCATGCTGTTTAGGTTATACCTGTATATCAACACATTTATTTTATTTTAAAAGTACRCTTTTGGTCACTCACTGTTGACAACAAACTGTTGGCAATCCTCTTTGCTCATGGCCTTCCGGTACTCTGCATCAACAAACCCATAGACATAGGAGCTTCCGGAGCCGCCGACCGCAAAGGGTTGTCTGGACAACAGTCCATTCAGGGTCACATACACCTGGGAGGGGTCAACGAGAGGGGAATGCTTGAGCACAGTAACCTAGCAAACTCTGAAAAAGTTCAATATTATGTTGACTAGTGAACAACTGTGAGTTTGGGGCAGCTGAGTTTGATTCTGTAATTGTACTCATGGTACATTTTGTTGAGCAAACATTCAAAACTATTACAAAAGAAATTACATTTAAAATGACCTCTTCTAAGCTTCAGGGATCTGTTAAAATGTTCCAGGTACAAGAACATTTCCTGAAAGGGACACAAAAATCTATTAATACTGATTGGACTMGTGTTTATAGATGTGGCATTTCTATTTAATCAGCCTGTTACCAACCCTTAGTCAACTTTTAGAAAGATTTGTGTTTGACCAGATACAATGCTATTTTACAGCAAACAAATTGACAACAGACTTTCAGCACACTTATAGGGAAAGACATTCAACAAGCACAACACCTACACAAATTACTGATGATTGACAAAGAAATGTATGATAAAAAGATTATGGGGAATGTTTTGCTAGACTTCAGTGCAGCTTTTGACATTATCGATCATAGTCTGCTGCTGGATAAACGTATGCGTTATGGCTTTACACCCCATGCTATATTGTGGATAAAGAGTTACCTGTCTTTAAAAAAAAAAGTACCTTTATTTAACTAGGCAAGTCAGTTAAGAACAAATTCTTATTTTCAATGACGGCCTACCGGAGAACAGTGGGTTAACTGCCTTGTTCAGGGGCAGAACAATGGATTTTTACCTTGTCAGCTCAGGGATTCAATCTTGCAACCTTCCGGTTATTAGTCCAACGCTTTAACCACTAGGCTACCTGCCGCCAGAGGGTGTTCTTTAATGGAAGCTTCTCCAACATAATCCAGCTGTTTAGGCCCCATACTTTAAAAAAAATNTTTAACCACTAGGCTACCTGCCGCCAGAGGGTGTTCTTTAATGGAAGCTTCTCCAACATAATCCAGCTGTTTAGGCCCCATACTTTAAAAAAAATATTTACTAACGACATGGCTCTGTCTTTGAGTAAAGCCAGTGTGTCTACTTATGCGGATGACTCAACACTATACACATCAGCTACTACAGTGACTGAAATGACCGCAACACTTAACAAAGAGCTGAAGTTAGTTTCAGAATGGGTGGCAAGGAATAAGTTAGTCCTAAATATTTCAAAAACATACAGCATTGAATTTGGGACAAATCATTTTGGGACAAAACCTCAACTAAATCTTATAATGAATGTGGAAATTGAGGCCTCCCAGGTTGCGCGGTGGTCTAAGGCACTGCATCACAGTGCTAGCTGTGCCACCAGAGACTCTGGGTTTGAGCCCAGGCTCTATCGCAGCTGGCTGCGACCGGGAGGCCCATGGGGGGTGCACAATTGGCCTAGCGTCGTCCGGGTTAGGTGAGGGTTTGGCCTGCAGGGATATCCTTGTCTCATCGTGCACTAGCGACTCCTGTGGTTGGCTGGGCGCAGTGCACGCTGACCAGGTCGCTAGGTGTACGGTGTTTCCTCTAACACATTGGTGCGGCTGGCTTCTGGGTTGGATGCGTGCTGTGTTAAGAAGCAGTGCGGCGTGGTTGGGTTGGGTTGTGTTTCGGAGGACCCATGGCTCTCCCGAGTCCGTGAGGGAGTTGTAGCGATGAGACAAGACAGTAACTACCAGCAATTGGATACCATAAGAAGGGGGGGTAAAAAAGAATAATGTGGAAATTGAGCAAGTTGAGGTGACTAAACTGCTTAGAGTAACCCTGGATTGTAAACTGTAATGGTCGAAACGTATTGATACAACAGTAGCTAAGATGGGGAGAAGTCTGTCCATAATAAAGTGCTACTCTACCTTCTTAACAACATTATCAACAAGGCAGGTCCTACAGGCCCTAGTTTTGTCGCACCTGGACTCAGTAGTGTGGTCAGGTGCCACAAAGAGGGACAAAGGAAAATTACAATTGGCTCAGAACAGAGCAGCACGGCTGGCCCTTAATAGTACACGGGGAGCTAACATTAATAATATGCATGTCAATCTCTCATGGCTCAAAGTGGAAGAGAGATTGACTTCATCACTACTTATTTTTGTAAGGAGTGTTGACAAGCCTAATGCACCGATCTATCTGTTTAAACTACTAGCACACAGTTCAGACACTCATGCATACCCCACAAGACATGCCACCAGAGGTCTCTTCACAATCTCCAAGTCTATGGGAGGCGGACAGTACTACTTAGAGTATTGACTACATGGAACTCTATACCACATCAGGTAACTGATGCAAGCAATAGGATCAGATTTTAAAAAACGATAATAATACACCTTATGGAACAGCGGGGACTGTGAAGAGACACACAGGTACAGACACACACATACGCACACAAACGCTAACTCAGGCACTCTACACACACGTACATTGTAATATTCTACATTTTGTATTGTAGATATGTAGTGGTGTAATAATGTTATATGATGAACTGTTTTATCTTTTGTTTTATGTGTGATGTAAGTGCCTTAATGTGTTTGGACCCCAGAAAGAGTAGCTGCTGGATCCCTAATAAATACANTTTAACCACTAGGCTACCTGCCGCCAGAGGGTGTTCTTTAATGGAAGCTTCTCCAACATAATCCAGCTGTTTAGGCCCCATACTTTAAAAAAAATCTTTACTACCGACATGTCTCTGTCTTTGAGTAAAGCCAGTGTGTCTATGTATGCGGATGACTCAACACTATACACATCAGCTACTACAGTGACTGAAATGACCGCAACACTTAACAAAGAGCTGAAGTTAGTGTCAGAGTGGGTGGCAAGGAATAAGTTAGTCCTAAATATTTCAAAAACATAAAGCATTGAATTTGGGACAAAACCTCTACTAAATCTTATAATGAATAATGTGGAAATTGAGCAAGTTGAGGTGACTAAACTGCTTAGAGTAACCATGGATTGTAAACTGTAATGGTCAAAACGTATTGATACAACAGTAGCTAAGATGGGGAGAAGTCTGTCCATAATAAAGCGCTGCTCTACCTTCTTAACAACATTATCAACAAGGCAGGCCCTACAGGCCCTAGTTTTGTCGCACCTGGACTATTGTTCAGTAGTGTGGTCAGGTACCACAAAGAGGGACAAAGGAAAATTACAATTGGCCCAGAACAGGACAGCACGGCTGGCCCTTAAAAGTACACGGGGAGCTAACATTAATAATATGCATGTCAATCTCTCATGGCTCAAAGTGGAAGAGAGATTGACTTCATCACTATTTATTTTTGTAAGGAGTGTTGACAAGCCTAATGTACCGATCTATCTGTTTAAACTACTAGCACACAGTTCAGATACCCATGCATACCCCACAAGACATGCCACCAGAGGTCTCTTCACAATCCCCAAGTCTATGGGAGGCGGACAGTACTACATAGAGTATTGACTACATGGAACTATATTCCACATTAGGTTACTGATGCAAGCAGTAGAATCAGATGTAAAAAAATAAATAATACATCTTATGGAACAGCAGGGACTGTGAAGAGACACACAGGTACAGACACACACATACGCACACAAACGCTAACTCACACACTCTACACACACGTACATTGTAATATTCTACATTTTGTAATTATACATGTTGTATTGTAGATATGTAGTGGTGTAATAATGTAATACGATGAACTGTTTTATCTTTTGTTTTATGTGTGATGTAAGTGCCTTAATGTGTTTGGACCCCAGAAAGAGTAGCTGCTGGATCCCTAATAAATACAAATACCAATGTAATGACTAACCTGTCCCCCTCCTCTCTTGTCCCACCCGGCAACAATKAGATGTGCTGACAGCTCTTCTTTGTACTTGTACGAGATGTTTTTCACCAGAGTGGCAGCTGAACGAACTTGGGGATCCTCTCCAACCTCAATGCTGAGTTATTAAAGAGGTCACAAGTCACAGCTCAATAGCAGAATTCTTTAACTGCGTCTATATAAGCAAACCCCTATGAGACCACGTGAAAATGCACAGTGTAAGCCTAGAAACCTTTTCCATACATTTAACTCAACCAAATGTGTTACACATAGCACTAGAGCTATTGCCGACCACAATAAATAGCCATGCAGTGGGTAATACCTGTGCACATCCAGCTGGTAGTTGACCATCTCAGCGATGGTCTGGGCGTCTGCAGCCGAGCCTGACAGGGCGCAGTAGATCTTGTCATGGAGGAGAGAGAGCTTGTTCATCACCCGGTTCACCACAGTCTCCCTGTGAGGGATGGAGGGAAGAGGGGGGATGGGTGGAGGGAAAAATGAGGTTTGAGGGGGGACTTTTTTAATGTTCATAGTAAATGGTTGGCTCTCTAAGACTTGGAACAGCTACTTACCCAGCAGACACTCGAGAGTCAGAGCCCAGCACCACACCTCCATCAAACTCAATAGCAATGATGGTGGTCTGAAAGCAAAGCACAGACACCATTTTGATTAAGTGCTTTCCAAACTGGCTTGAGGGCCTAATTAAATGACTCAATTGAATGACTCAACACAGTTAAGTTCACGTTGACACGAACCATTTGGAAAAGGCAATAGACTGTGTTTATACGTTAATAAAATAAACAAAAACAGAATGCACACCCCAACATTTTACAATGAGAACACTTCTCTAGGCTAACATCAATTCCAGGTCCAAACATGTCATTAAATTATACTCACCCCAGTTTTGACTTCTTCGGATAGCCACCCTGGCTCTGATGATTCTTCTAACATATTGAAGCACTTTAGTTTTGCAAGCGATAGATAATAAGTGGCTGGTCGCGTTGATACCTGTGCAGTGCGCACGGTGTGTTAGAAGCCTACTGAATCAACGCGAAAAGAAAAAGAAAACCCCAAACGACGCCTCATTTAGGACATACACAAACGATTACTATTCAACAGTACTGTTGTATTAAGAATCAACTCTTAAATATAWTTGAGCAAGGAGCCGTCATTYCTTTCTGTCTGGTCCACCATTTTCTGGAATAAACTGAAAATGAAAGTTACGTTGTCAGTCACAAACCTGCCGGTGAGAGGCTGATATAATTTCTCAAGAAACGTTTTAGTTTCTTCTTTCTTTGGCTCTGTACTCCAACAATTTGGATTTAAAATGATACAATGACCACGAGGCTAAAGTGTAGACTGTCCGCTTTCATTTGAGGGTGTTTTCATCCATATGGGGTAAACCGTTTAGAAATTACAGCACTTTTTGAACAATTTTAGGGGACCAGAAGTATTGGGACAAATTCACTTATATGTGTATTAAAACTATTAAAAAGTTAAGTATTTCGGCTCATATGTAATACACGCAATGACTACATCAAGCGTGTGACTCTAAATGGGTTGGATGCATTTTCTGTTTGTTTCGGGTGTGTTTCAGATTATTTTGGGCCCAATAGAAATGAATGAATGGTAAATAATGTATTGTGTCATTTTGGAGTCACTTTTATTGTAAATAAGAATAGAATATGTTTATAAACGTTCTACATTCATGTAGATGCTACCATGATTACAGATAATCCTGAATTAATCGTGAATAATCAGTGAGAAAGTGCCAACCTTCCCTGTTATTGTAATGGTGAGGGGTTAGCATATCTTGGGGGTATATGCTATTTTGTGCATCTGTAACTTTCTCACTCATCATATAAAMGTTTTAAGTTGTACCAATATGTATTAATTGTAATGATTTGTATGTTGCTGTCTTGTAAATATATAGCTTTAGATCCAGACAGTTATGCATTAGTTATAACAGGCTTATAATATTTACTAATTATCTATTGCTAATGATGCCTCAAATKAAATAGGGCGYATTCCCTCAGAAATAGCCTACTCAATTATAGTGGGGACYGTCAGATTTACATATTTATAATCAAACACACTTACATGCTGTGTAAACATATTTTTTCTTAAGATTTTATTGATTCCACCCAGAGGTCATTAAGTAAACAAAATATAATGCACATAAACAAAATGGACACCGTGTAAATTATGAAACACATAGGCAGAACCAGAGAAGATTTTCACATTGGTCTCTTGGAAATCATGACTGTTTTTCAATCCGCAGTCCCAAAACTGATGTGAATAGTCAGGCATATGAACACCAAGATCTGCATGTATGAACAACCGTGAATGATTGAGTGAAGATTCATCTCACAGAGTGTCACTGATTGGTTGATTGTAGTGTCACTCTACTCATCGTGGAACTTGGGTAGCTTGTCTCCAGGGATGACCATATGCTCCACCCCCTCCTCGGTGATCACCACCAGGTGTGCCACGCCTCCGCTGACATTGTCTCTGCCCATAGCTAGGGCCAGAGCTAAGTGGGGTGAACATGAGAAAAACAAAGGGGAGGAAAGAGAGGAAAATAGATCAGAAGGCAGGTAGAGATGGGTATGAGACCATATCTGTCCACTTTTTCAGGAACAGCTCTCTTGTGTTCCAGTGCCAATAATCCCATCGCAAACCCATCCTACAATCACTCTCCTGTCCCACCGGAAGACGTTTCCAATCAAATAAAATGTCTTATCTGACGTCTTTTATCCTATATGAAAACAGTGCCATTCGAATAAAACAATGAAGCCTATGAGATTCTACAGGAAAAAAATCTACTTTTACCATTTGTAGCAAACTGCAGGCACTCCTCTTTGCTCATGTCAGGTTTGTATTTGGCGTCGGCGTAACCGTAGATGTACGTGCTCCCTGATCCTCCGATGGTGAACGGCTGACTGAGTAACATACCGCCCAGGGCCACCGTGTAAACCTASAGGTGAAATAACGGTTAGAAATKGTGTGTGTTCTATTCTATCGTGCTCTATTCTATGTCTGTTTGTTACGCCCCATGGCGTCACCTGTGGCCCTTTCTTCCTGTCCCAGCCTGCAGTGATGAAGCCGGCCTGCAGCTCCTCCTTGTTGTTGTAGCACAGCTCCTTCAACACGGACGCTGCTGCCTTCACCAGAGGAGGGGACTCCATCTGGATACTTATCACACAGGRYAGACACAGAGAAGACATGTCATCATTCAGGATCAGGATTATTCCACMGWTTGTTTCTATGTCTATTGTAGTGCAAGAGGCAGTAGCCTAGAGGTTAAGAGRTTTGGGCCAGTAACCGAACATTTGCTGGTTCGAATCCCCGAGCCGACTAGGTGAAAAAAATCTGCCGTTGAGCAAGGCACTTAACCCTAATTGCTTTCTGGATAAGAGCTTCTGGTAAATRTAGGCTGCACATTACTACTAAGACCAGTTCTAAAATGGAGGTCTCCCTATTGCTGTTAATAATACAAATCAATCAAGCTTCATTAGTTTGATATGAACAATCATGAGCTATGTTGAACCAGACAAGGACAGAGACAGGGACAGGGTGGTCCATACCTGTGAAAGGAGATCTGGAACTTGGCAGCCTTGGTGACAGCCTGAGCGTCTGCCAGGGAGCCGGCGATGCAGCAGAATATCCTGTCATGAACCTGGATGAGCTGTTGATGGTCTTTAGGACACGTAAGCTCCTGGGGGTGAAGTGGCTAGAATCAGAGACACATTAGATAGAGACTCCATGGAGACACATTAGATAGGAGACTCCTGGGAGACACATTAGATAGAGCACATTTTGGGAGACACATTAGATAGAGACTCCAGGAGGACACATTTAGATTGAGACACTCTAGGAGACACCATTAGATAGAGACGACAGGAGACACATTAGATAGAGACTCCAGGAGAGACACATTAAATAGGGACTCCGGAGACACATTAGATAGAGACTTCCAGGAGACACATTAGATAGAGACTCCGGAGACACTATTAGATAGAGACCCAGAGACACATTAGATAGAACTCCTGGAGACACATTAGATATAGACTCCTGGAGACAATTAGATAGAGACTCTTGAGACACATTAGATAGAGGACTCCAGAGACACATTAGATAGAGACTCCGGAGACACATTAGATAAAAGACTCTTTGAGACACATTAGATAGAGACTCCAGGAGACATATTAGATGAGACTCTGAGACACATTAGATAGGCCTCGAGGACACATTAGATAGAGACTCCTTGAGACACATTAGATAGAGACTCCAGGAGACACATTAGATAAGACTCCGGAGACAAATTAGATAAAGACTCTTTGAGACACATTAGATAGAGACTCCAGGAGACATATTAGATAGAGACTCTTTGAGACACATTAGATAGAGACTCCTCTGTGACACATTAGGTAGAGACTCCCGGTGACAGTTCCAATGTATATATTGCTATAAGTAGACCACTGCGCGCCACCCGGGTTCCCGGGTGGCGCAGTGGTCTAGGGCACTGCATCGCAGTGCTAGCTGCGCCACCAGAGTCTCTGGGTTCGCGGCCCAGGCTGGGCTGGGTGTCTGCGCCCAGGCTCTGTCGCAGCCGCCGCAACCGGGAGATCCGTTGGGCGGACGCACAATTGGCATAGCGTCGTCCGGGTTAGGAGGTGTGGCCGTAGGGAGGGTTTGGCCGGTAGGATATCCTTGTCTCAGTATGTAAAAATGTAATAAAATGTATGCACTCTACTGTAAGTCGCTCTGGATAAGAGCGTCTGCTCTTGCCGGTAGGGATATCCTTGTCTCAGTATGTAAAAAATGTAATAAAATGTATGCACTCTACTGTAATCGCTCTGGATAAGAGCGTCTGGCTAAATGACTAAAATGTAATATAAGTGATGGCTGATTTATTTAATATGTTGTGTGTTCACAGACTTGGTATTTAATCTAAAGACATAGAGGAAAGGAGGGGCAATATGATTAATTTGGTTCCAGGTGTTGAAGATCCTCCTTACCCTCCGATGGACGCCCTGGAATCTGAGCCAATGATAACCCCTCCATTGAACGTCACCGCCAAGATGGTGGTCTGTAGGAGATTTTTTAAAATCATTAATAAATGAATAATCAGTTAGATGGGGTGAGCATACAATTACAATATAATATATAATAATATATTTGTAGGATAATATATTTATGACATATYTATAATATATTATCTAAGGTTAGTTTTCCTTATGATCAAGTTTACAGTCAATGGATAAACTATGGTTGGGATTTGGGAGGCTAAACTGATCCTASATCAGTGGTAAAGTGTRRGCTAATTTCTACCCTGAGCTTGAGTTGCAGATGAATGACTCGAAAACGAAAGTAAATTCAGCACTTTGTTCGTCGGAAAATATTAAATACGTCTATTATTATCAAGTTAAATGTATAAACGTTTTCCTTGAAGGTTCAGCTTTAGGCGACTAAGATGAATTAATGACAAAATTAACAAGGCAACCTAGAATTAAAACCCTCAGTGTAAATTCGGCTACGTCCGTCCCAAAATGTACTGTTAATCGCAGCTTCAATTTATGAAAATGTAACATTATCAGGTACAAAATATGAAAAACAATTAACTTACGCCTGTGCTAACTCCTTTGATTTGAGAGTCCATAAAGTGTCTTTCCAGTATTTCCCGAAAACCGATGAAAAATACGGATAAAACTGCGTCCCTCAGTCACATACAGTCACACAATGTCAAGAAAACAGCGACCTCTTCAGGGACTTGAAATGCGCGATTGTAGTGAAGTCAAAATCTAAGCACTGAGTGCAAAATAAGGTTCTTCAGGTATGGCGCTATCAAATGTTGTCGAAACACCTGCATCGGGATTTAATTTTGAGAACGTCTCCAGGTAGGATTTCCCTTTTATCTTTAAGGATAATAGCATTTCGTATTTTTTGGGTAAATAGTAAACTTCGTATTTATTATTTATCTCTTCTCATACCAAGCCTATATCAAAAGTGAAAGTAACGTATCTTGTATAATCGTGCAAATATTTTTTCTAAAAAGACCAGCAAGTCTACATAATTGTAAAGGTTGAATTTGATTCTTTCTGCATTTTCTTCTAATGAAAGTCATACTTCYATGTGTTAATCAGCTGATTGTAATTTTATTGATCTGGTCATCATTAGATAGGGATTTTCTTAGTAAGAATTTGTGGTACACTATTGGTATTGTGTTAAAGTGTGTTTGATTTGTCTATATCTTTATCAAACAGAAATGTTRCTCTGAAGGGTCTGCTGGAGGGAGGACATAACAAGGCACCTAAGCCTATGAAGACAGGGACCACCATAGCTGGACTAGTGTGCAAGGTGAGAGCATGTCCTCTGATAAAGGGCAGGCATCTCTAACAAGTGGAAGATTCCACATAGTGGGAGCATTTCAGTTCATTTCACATAGTGATATATTATTATGATCCTTGCCTGTCGTTATGTGACTTAAAAAAATACAATAATGATGGAAATGAATTGTGTTTACTGATAGTAAAATGGAGTGTTCTTTGGGTCCTTGTTTGTGCAGGATGGAGTGGTTCTGGGAGCAGACACACGGGCCACCTCAGGTGAAGTGGTGGCTGATAAGATGTGTGCCAAGATCCACTACATCTCCCCCAATATGTAGTGAGTAGGCCTACACCTGTTTAAGGGATTGTCCATGGGTGACATGTTTAGAATGGAATTGATTGTCATGTGTGGAAGAGAGAAGTGAAAGAGTAGTGAACACATGTAGGCTGTCACTTTAATTTGAGATAGCCATGCCCACACATCCATTGTTCTCCTGACCTCTCCTGTCTACTCCCTCGCTCAGCTGCTGTGGTGCAGGAACTGCAGCGGATACAGAGAAGACCACCGACCTGCTCTCCTCCAACCTTACCATCTTTTCTATGAACAGCGGCAGGAACCCACGTGTCGTGATGGCAGTAAACATATTACAGGACATGCTATTCAGGTGTGTGTGAGTGTGTGTGTGCGTGTATCTTTAACACTCTCCATTACAGCAGTGGTTCCCAACTCCGGTTCTAGTGTACCCCCAACAGTACACATTTTTGTTGAAGCCCCAGACAAACACACCTCATTCAACTTGTCAAGGGGTTGATGATTAGTAGAATCAGGTGTGTTTGTCCGGAGCCACAACAGAAATGTGTACTGTTGGGGGTACTCAAGAACCGGAGTTGAGAACCACTGCATTAGAACAACTGCAATCTGCAGTTCAAAAAAACTAAAAAGCGGGCACCCAGCCACTGATTTGGTAAACAGCTGGGGGATGGGGCTGGAGAAATGTAACCACTCTCAAATTCATACACAGAGCTATGGATGKAAGAACTGACCAAACCGTGAGGTTTTACCATGTCCTAGATTCAATCAGTTCAGCATTAACCAGCGATAACCAACAATCACATAGCATATAATTAAGGAATAAGTTCCGAGGAGGTGTGGTATATGGCCAATATACCACGGCTAAGGGCTGTTCTTAAGCACGACGCAACGCGGAGTGCCTGGATACAGCCCTTAGCCGTGTTACAGTATATTTGCCGTATACCACCAACCTCAAAGATGCCTTATTGCTATTATAAAGTGGTTACTAACATCATTAGAGCAGTAAAAACAAAAATGTGTCATATCTGTGCTATACGGTCTGATATGTCAGCCAATCAACATTCAGGGCTCGAACCACCCAGTTTATAATTGTTTTTATTCAGGCGATGTCAGAAGTGTAACTGCGTTGGAGCTGTCAAATCGGTGAGCAGCTGCTCATGTGGTCAAATAGAAAATCACTAAACAAAATAATAAGGATTTTTATCAGCCTAATCAAGGTATAGAATAGATTGCATCACACATTCCAGTGTTCGAACACGGCTGCATGGTATTTCTACTAATGCATCCTATGGCAATGTCTGCCATATGTACAGTATAACGCCCAGTGCCGCTTCTGGGTTCGACAGTTCCAATGCAGTTACACCTCTGACATCGCCTAAACAAAAACAAGGATATGCTATGCATTTGTCGGTTATTGCAGGTTAAAGCTGAACTGATTGAATTTAGGCCCATGTTTTGAGGCTATACAATGTTATTTAGAATTACATTGTTTACAAACATTGGAGTAAAAAAGTATTCTATTTTGGGTTCTGATACGTGTACGACAGTTGAACTAAGCTCATGAGGCATTTATAAGTTATATTCTTCAAGAATCAATGGGTACATATCATTCATTTAAAAGTCCAAAAATGGATGTAGCAAATGCAGATGGCCCCTTTAAACATCACATTCTGTTGAAATAACTCATCTCATCCACCACTATAGCCGCTCCAATGTAACCGCCTTTCATGTCAGATAGGTTTGATTCAAAATAGTCATTCTTGTTTGTTCATAATGTATCTCATATGTGTATGTTTAGGTACCGGGGCCAGATAGGGGCCAGTCTAATCCTAGGAGGGGTGGACTGCACCGGCAATCACCTCTACACAGTGGGGCCCTATGGGAGCATAGACAATGTGCCATACCTTGCAATGGGTGAGGGACTGCTACTGTGTCAAGCATACATAAGCATACATCCATATACTGTTATTGTGTGGGCCATTATTAGTTGATTAATCGACTAGTCATGAATAATCTATAAATGATGACATTTAGTTGATTCCGATTTGTGTTTTGTGTAGGGTCTGGTGACTTGGCCGCTCTGGGGATTCTGGAGGATAGATTCAAACCTAATATGGAGGTGAGTGACTTTTCCTTAGGCAGGCTAGGGGTTGTCATACATGTAGTTCATATGCCATCACATCGATAGACTTCAAGTCTCAAGAGTTAAGTCATTGGACTCACCATAAAGRAGGCATCAGATTTGTTTACATTAAGCTGGATGTATTRYAGACCTACCTCCCCCATTCCAGTCCCTTCACTCACTCCTCATCCCTATGCCCTTCTAGTTGGAGGAGGCTAAGGAGYTGGTCCGGGATGCCATCCACTCTGGCATCATGAGTGACCTGGGCTCAGGCAACAACATAGATATCTGTGTCATCACTAAACAGGGGGTGGACTACATCAGGCCRTAYCAGGAGTCAGAGTATAAAGACAAGAGGTAAATGGTGTCACCATCTTCAGATTCTGCTTCAACTATTATTCTAGACAGCATATTTGAGAACTATTTTTTTTGACAGAACAGTGATTAATTTCTATCTTCTCTCTCTCTCTCTCTCTCTCTTCTCTCTTTCTCTTACTCAGGCAGAGAAGATACAAGTATCGCCCAGGTACAACGTCTATTTTGACAGAGAAAATAGTCCCTCTGGAACTGGAGGTAGTTCAGGAGACAGTCCAGCGGATGGATACCGCCTGAACCTGACCACTCAGAAACGACAAAGATACAGTCACAGAGAGGCTTTTCACAATATTCAGACATAAAATCAGTGAATACAATACACCTAATAATGACAAGATGTGACTACTAGGTGACACTACAATGCAAAGCCATAAAAAAACATTGTCACATAAAGATCTTAGTTCAATGAACTGTAGTCACCAATACATTTTGAACAGGGATAGTAGGTCTAGGCTATAGCTGTGTCTATATGCACTGGGTGAAATATTGGAAAGTGATTGATTGAATAAAAAGTCTTCATTATTTTTCATGAATACGTGTTTGAGTTTTCCCTCCTCACTTTTAGCTTTACACTTTCCTTATAACAGTTTCAGCTCACAGAATCTTAATGTTTAAAAAAAAGATTATTTCCATGGTTCACCAATGAAGAATATGTCTGCAATTACAATAGATATTTAAAATGTAATTCAGCATAACATTTATACTGAACAAAAATATAAACGCAACAATTTCAATGATTTTACTGAGTTACAGTTCATATAAGGAAATCAGTCAATTGAAATAAATGCATTAGGCCCTAATCTATTGATTTCACATGACTGGGCAGGGGCGCAGCCATGGGTGGGAAAGAGCTCTGGTGGACATTCCTGCAGTCAGAATGCCAATTGCATGCTCCCTCAAAACTTGAGACATCTGTTGCATTGTTTTTTGTGACAAAACTGCACATTTTAGAGTGGACTTTTATTGTCCCCAGCACAAGGTCCACCTGTGTAATGATCATGTTGTTTAATCAGCTTCTTGATATGCCAGATGGATGGATTATCTTGACAAAATATAAAATGCTCACTAACATGGATGTAAACACATTTGTGCACAACATTTGGGAGAAATACGCTGGACATTTTCTGGTATCTTTTATTTCAGCTCATGAAACATGGGACGAGCACTTTACATGTTGTATTTATATTGTTGTTCATTGTAGTTCTCTCCCCGTGACTCTTTGTGAGTGACTCCTTGAGCACGGGAAACCTCTAACAGGTAAGTCTTCATATTTACTGATGACGACCCACAAATGATGCTCTGCGATTGGCCAAATGTGTGATACGTTTTCAGTCAGTTTACTGTATATTGTTGTGATAAATCATGTCAAAACTTAATGACTATTAACAGTTGTTTAACAGTTGTTTATCCGTATGACTAGGGGTGGTTAGGCTATTGTCAAATAATACTCGGAATGAGTACGCATATTATAAGCAACAGTTGGGTTACTTTTTCGATTAGGAATGAAAATGTRTATTTAAAACCCTTTCGGTTTCGTTTGCATTAGGACATATATTTCCTTGACGCGTCCGAACGAAGTCAAGTTGTATTTTCGCTTTCAAATTGTATTATTAAGATACAGTCTACATTCTTATATTTTATTTAATCATTATGGCACTTTTCGACGTAAGTGGTTATAAGTCCCACGCGGGACTTCGTGGGCAGATTCTTGGAACAGGAGTAGGGCATCTTRTTGACCGACCGAATCAGGAATTTGCTGTCCCAGTTGGAGTGGATGTGAGTATTTTACGCGTCTTTCAATCTGCAGTTCGTTTCTGTTTCTTTTGTGACAATGATATGGTGATCTAATGTGTCCTATGTGAAGTGAACTATACCTTACTAACGCATGGTTCAATGGTGACTCACAACTCACCTCAAGCACACTTTTACGCACGCACAAACATACGCGCACACGCATGTATACCACCTGACAAAATGAAGACAAGAGCTGCTGTCTCACATTTTTTTAACGATTGGATCAATCTATTTCTCAGTCCCCCTCTATATTTCGCTCTTTCTCTCCAGCCTTCAGGGTTCCTGAAGTCATGCAGCCGTGAAGGTGGTGTGTCCATTGATCTGAACCACGGAACAACTACACTGGCTTTCAAATTTCGCCATGGCGTCATTGTGGCTGTGGACTCCAGGGCCTCAGCTGGCAGCTACATTGGTAAACATCACATTCCAYAGGGATTCGTTTTTAGTCTCTCGTTTCTGTCAGACACTTGTGTTCATCCGACAATACAGTGCCTATACACAGTAAGAAACKAGTAAAAGCATTCTACTATTACTACTATAACTGCCTACTGTATTGTGAGTACTAAAACATCTACAAGTGGTAATTGTAAGATCATCCATTTTGATGKGATTTACCTTGGAAAGTTGATGTGATCAGCCTTGAGTTGGTCCATTASATTTTTGTTCCAGCAGCAGTCGTAGACACATCCGACACATCAGATGCAGAATGGATCTCAGAGATCTATAACCAAACATAAAGCAATCATTCTCTAACCCCTTTGCCATGCATTTGTCTTTCCCTGCAGCCTCGAAGGAGGCTAACAAGGTGATAGAGATCAACCCTTACCTGCTGGGGACCATGTCTGGCAGTGCTGCTGACTGCCAGTACTGGGAGAGACTGCTGGCTAAGGAGTGCAGGTCTGTTAGAGCTTGTCTCTGTTGGATTGAGTCCCGCTATACAGTTACATGGTGTTAATATCACAATCACTTATGTCTGTCTGTCTGTCTGTCTGTCTGTCTGTCTGTCTGTCTGTCTGTGTCTGGCTTATGCACAAGGGGAGGGCCAGCTGGGGTTGCATGGCCAGAAAATTGACTAATTAATGTAATTTCCATATACTCAAAACAAATGCATGGGACATAAAGTAAGCACAGCACAACCATATCAATATCAACCAGTAACTTTGTAGTTAACATCTACTTAACGTTTTGGCCATAATGCTTATCTAGACTAGCCCTCTCCTGTATTGAACTTCTTGGTCTGCTTCCAAGCCACGTTATGTCCAAGCCTCCATGTCTCTGGGGTGTTAAAATGTATCTGGATGTAAACCAGTGTTTCAGCACTCTGACTGCCTTGTCTCATACAGTGACTGACCATCTCTTTGTGTCTCAGGCTGTACAAACTGAGGAACAAGCAGAGGATCTCAGTGTCTGCAGCCTCTAAGCTGCTTTGTAACATGATGCTGGGATACAGAGGCATGGGCCTCTCCATGGGCAGCATGATCGTTGGCTGGGACAACAAGGTACAGGGAGGGAGGGAGTGGAGTTTGGGTGCATGTGTGGTGTGGTACGTGTGTGTGTGTGTGTATGTCTGTGTGTGTGTCTGTTTGTGTGTGCGTATGTTTATTTAAAAGCCTTGTTTTATAGATTACATTTTCATCCTGATGCTACCCAAGGTTTTTGAGTAGCATTGGAGTGTCTCCACTTCACATGTCTGTTGATGAGTATTGATTTATTTGTGTCTTGCTGTCCAGGGCCCTGGTTTGTACTACGTGGACGATAACGCCACACGTCTCTCTGGTCGTATGTTCTCTACTGGTTGTGGTAGCAGCTATGCGTACGGAGTGATGGACAGCGGCTACCGTGAGGACATGACGGTAGAGGAGGCGTACGAGCTGGGCCGCCGTGGCATCACCCACGCCACGCACAGGGACGCATACTCTGGAGGAGTGGTCAACCGTGAGTGACCTTGTTCTGAACCTATACTCATTATATAACGATTCATTTGATTTCACTAAGTCAGTTCATGTGAGACCATGTGAAGAATAGATAGGTGCAGGATTGAGTTTGATGTATGTTAAGATATTGTTTGTTGTGTAAATAAATTCCAGGTGTGAATTCCATTCAAGAGGTTATAACTAAATATACAATTCTAATCTAATCTCATAAGGATTTATCCATATTAAAAAGTAGTCATATGCTGAATCCATAGGAAATGTAAATGTAAACAATACCTTTAAAATGTGTTTATGTGTAACTGTGTCTGTGTTTTTCCAGTGTACCACATGCAGGAGGACGGCTGGATAAAGGTGTGTAAGGAGGACGTATCAGAACTGATCCACCGCTACAGGAAGGGCATGTTCTGATCATAGATCAGTTTCTACACCCACACAGACACACTGTGTTCTCTATCAACTGATCCCAGCACTGCTCCGAATAAAGACCGTTTTCAAACTGCATCCTCTGGATTGTTTAACCTGAAGGTCTTACATGCTGTCACAACTTGCTGTAACTGTTACCAGTCCTATTACAATTATTATTTACCAGTGACAGTCATTGGAAAAGGTTTGTTGGATAGTTTAATACAATACTAATACTACAAACCTTGATTTGAATTTTCTCTRTAAAGTCTGTTGAGACTTGTGAAATTCACTTGACAACTTTGTGACTTGGAAGAGTTTTAGTCAAATGTTTTAGCCTACTAAACGGTCAAATAACAACCTCATAACCAACAGTTGAAGAAGGAAGTAAAATTCAGAGTTCGTATAGTTTTGTCTGGCGTGTCTGCCTCCAACAAACTGTTTCCTGAAACACAAATACATGTCCCAAACCAGTCAGATGTGTTTTCCTGGGTATCTTTTGGTTGGCACCATTCTGTAAATTTCCACCTCAGTATAGGAGTTCATTGTACAAAGGAAATTCTACAACCAAAATGTTTGTGCTATCAGAGGACGTTTTAAATTAATGTAATGAATTTGCCATAAAACCCCCAAAAGCCTATATCTCCCATATTATGTTCATTTTCTCAGCTTTATAAATGAGTCACTGTGGATATGTGTGCAGTAGTTACATGGGGAGTATACTATATTTTCCCAGTGGGTTATTATAGAGAATTACATCCCTTACAGAAACTACATTCCATAAAACAGTCTAGCAACATTGATATCTGTTGCCAGGCAGGATTCTGTGCAACAGGTCCTGGTGAATAGCATGATGGGCTATTACATTTCAGCCCTAGAGGGCAGAAGTACTGCTACAGATACTGTTCTCCCTGGCAGTTTACTGATCAATAAATATAATTGATTCATCGGCCAGAGTTCACTCACCTGTTTTCCAGGTCTGAATCAGTCCAGATATAAAGAAAATGATAACTAGCAGTGCTGTGGACCTCCAGACAAGCATGATTTATTCTCTATCATATGATCATGTTCAAGACAAAAGAGACAGTGCAGAGATTATCACTATTTTAATAAGGATTTTATTCAAACATCTTTCATACAGGTCAACAAAATATCTCAAACATTATTTATTCAAAAGCCTATTACAAAAGAATTGTGGAACTCCTACACCTACAGTACACTAAACAGTACCCAAAATGAGTATAGGCCACTATTTAGTTACGCCTGTTGTTGTTTACAGCCAGTGCTTGACTTGGACTCAAATAGGTGCCGGTACTCAAAGAAACAGTATAGAGATTAGCCCTTTTCTAAGAAGCATTTTATTAAAACATTTACATATCAGACACTTTTATCCAGAACGAGGAGCAATTACGTTGACAGATTTTTACCTAGTCGGCTCGTGGATTCAAACCAGCAACCTATCAGTTTCTGGCCCAACGCTTAAGCGCTAGGCTACCTGCTACCCCATAATTTTTCATACAGGTGATCAAAATATAAATTACTTCTTAAACCCATATATAAAATGATATTGTTCCACTTCAAGTCCTGTTCAGAACATATCTTACTGCAAACATTAAAAGGTCCAGAATGACACTTTCATAAAAATGTTTTAGACTTTATTGAAAGGTGTAAGAACATTATTACAGAATGCATGAATTTGGTCTCTAATTGGTCTTGTTAGGCTGGTTGATTATGCATACCTTAAATGGATCACATTTACACTTGCAATAAAATACATGTTCACTTGCCCCATCACCAACTACAGACCGTATAGTCTGTACGGTCTGTACATCATAAATCAAAATGTATCATAAAATCAAAACAGCTAGAAAAACAACGCCACTTTCGGTAAAATAGAAAAATGTACAAATGGAACATGTGGATCGGCCTTGTCTGGCTTATAGCCATACAATTAAACAAGTTAGTGTGAGCAAAGTTATAACGTCACACAATTACTGTATCTTATACCACCAAAACCTACAAACAAAACCATCTAATGCTTTCCAGAAACACACTTTCATGGTGTTTAATTGATTGTAATATACCTGTAAGACTGAGATACTGTACTGTGAGACTGAGATACTGAGATCACATAGTGGCAATATTACATTATATAATTCAACAAAATTCCATTTTAAAAAGCCAAACCATGGATTAAATTAAAGTAAAACTGTTTCAAGGAAATCACCAAAGAATATTTCTGACAGCAGATTTTTTTAAATATATGGATTCTAAGTTTACAGTGTGTGTAAACTTGTGTGTGTGAGACTGATGTGTGTGTGTGAGTATACGTATGTGTTACGTTCTTGGGAAGTTCAACATTTGTTGTTTCCATTCCTTCCTAAAACACATGAGAAGAGAGAGGTTACACGCATAAACACATTCCAAACAGTAGCATTGTGTTCCAGTGTGGTAGTGGTTGTTTCTCTAGTTTGGTCATTAATATGAGGACACCTTAAGTGACTTACTCTGATGTCACAGAAGTGCAGAGAGGACTCAAGTCTTCTGGGCACCTTTCCCAGAGTTCTCAGAGTCAGTGTCTGAAGCTAAAACAGAAATAAAGAGATTGATTTGAAAGATAATGAGTTCAGGTTAATTACCAAGTTCCTAATGCATGGTTCACAGTAAATAAAACCTTCCATATTAACTAAGTAGCTACATCAATTAACATTAAGTTTGAACCCGCATCACAATCTACAAGGAAGAGACACAACCACATTCTAAAATGGATACAGGCAAACACAAAACAAACAAAAATCTGTGATCTTTTCAGAATAGCAAACAACATGAAGGTCCCCACTTACTGCTGGCTGGAACAAAGCCTGAAACAGAGATAAACATCATGTTATTATTGATTCTGCTTTGTTGGAATATTACAATAGAAGAGCATGTTTGACAGTATTCTGAGTCCTGTATTCCTACTGCAGACATCACATACAACCTAAGTGACAACATTACTTTATTTACATGAATCAGATCAAATCAAACATACTGTACTTCTCCCATCACTAACTACACTGTATAATACTATTACTTGTAAACCAGTACTATGACTACTACTTCTAAACTACAAAGTAAATCACAGCTGATAATGTCTAAGATGACAGTGTCTCCTACATCCTTCTCTCCTCCCACCTGTCTTGCTCTTCTTCTTCCACATGACGACCCCAACAACAGCAACAACAACGACCAGGAGAGCTACAGCCACTCCAATGATGGGGGCCAAGCCAATGGTGTTTGGGTCATTTGCACCTGTAATCATCAGAACAGAGCATTCAGACTACAGTTCTAGATGGTACATTTTCATTTAAAATGAACTCCAAGCAGCATCCCTCAATGACAATAAAAGGTCAGGAGGTCAATGAGAACATGCAGTCAGAAAGGTAGCTTTATTGAGCAGATGAGTGAACTTACATGAGGATTATTGAGCACATTCAGTAGGAGGGTTGGGTATAGTGTATATTTGAATCTATCTCCATCTTACCCCTGTTGGTCTTTCCCCAGTTGGTTTGGATCTCAGACTCAGTCAGAACCTTGATGAAGTCCTCCTTGATACCAGTGACCTGAACCACACACCGATACTTGTTGTTCTTCCACTCTTCAGGCGTCACTGTGAGGTGGGTGTTTTTCTGGAAGGTTCCATCATCGTTGGGAAGAGTCTCTCCATGCTCCACATCTTCATGTTGGTCTTGTCCGTCTTTCTGCCAGAACACCATGACTCCACTGGGGTAGAAACCTGTAGCGTGGCAGGTCACTGGAGAGGAGGGGGTCTTCTGGAGCAGAGACACTGAGGGAGGGACTGGAGAGAGAGGGAGAGAGAAAGAGGGTCGGGGTGGTTGAAAGGTAAATAGAAAAGGGTGAGATGGAAAGAGTGTGTAGTGTAAGAAAAACAGAGCGGAAAAGACAAACACACAGAGATAGAATGGGACATAGGGGGAAGAAGATAAAAAGACAGTTAAATGATTTTAAGATCCTGCTAATGTTATTTAATGTGACTTCAAAACAATGCATTGTGAAATGATTCCTGATAATGAAATATCACATCCTTGCTGTGTAAGTCGAGCTATGTCATGTCATGTGTCTCTGTACCTGTCCTCATCAGAGTGCTCTTCCCATAGTCCAGATACTTCTTCAGCCACTCAATGCAGGTCTGGGTGAGGTAGTATTTCCTCTGCTCATTGTAAGCTATGTCTCTCTCCCACTTGTGTTTGGTGATGACTGCCTGTGGTGTTGGAGCGATCCACGTCTTGGTCTTCAGGTCAAATGCCACAAAATCCTCTCCATCATATCCAAACTGATTAAACCCCTTTGTGACTCCAGTGTCCTCATCCCACTCACAACCGTACATATTCACCCACGTGTGCACACCTGAGAGAGAGATATGATTAACACAGTTAATCATTCTGTTCTCCAGATTCAGTCTTCCAGTGGGATCTCTATCATCATGTATTAGTTGTTCAACCAGACTGGAATAAAACAGAGAGATCATCTCAGACCTCTACAGTGTGATGATGATGTCACACCTTCACCACAGAGACAGAGAGTTGATGATGAGACTCAGAGTGTGGATCTATTCTACACCAGCTGATGTTGGCTTGGTTCTATCTACTGTGTTGAAGATACACATTGTGTTCAGTATTTTTTAAATGTTTATAAAATTTTATTTAACCTTTATTTAACTAGGCAAGTCAGTTAAGAACAAATTCTTATTTACAATGACGGCCTACACTGGCCAAACCCGGACGACGATGGGCCAATTGTGTGCCGACCTATGGGACTCCCAATCACGTCCGGTTGTGATAAAACCTGGATAGTATACAGTAGCGCTATTCTAACAAATGGATGTTGATAAATAGAGGAAGTGAGAGAGGATCCTCTGTTCAGTCAGGAACAACAGGAGAGAGAGATGGAGAGACTAACATAAAGAAGATTATCTCTCAATGGCGCATGTTGTCTCTCTCTCCTCCCTGCTGCAGCAAACAGGCACCACAACACAGCATGTGTTTATCACGCTGTCCGTGGTGCTGAAGCTAGAACATATTTACAGCCATTTAGTTTTTTACTTGTTTTTCTGACTGAAAAGTTGTTACCAAAATCCCTAATTTGTTTAGGAAAAACATTCCCTGTTCTCTCTTGCTCTCCTTACTAGAAACAGGTATATGTCACATGCACATGACCAACAGCACCTGACCTTTAGCATATCATAATCACAGTAATAAATTGGTTATAACAAACTCCAAACATCGTAACACAGCAAAATGGATGCGGGGGATGTGAAAAACACATGTTTACTTGTTGCTCAGTGGGGAAAGGAGAAGTCAGATGTGTGAATACATTATTATTTTTCCTGACCATTTGGAACAGTGTAAACACTAAATATAGTAAATATGTACCAGGGTCTGTTCTAATGAACAAACAAAACAAAAAAACTAAAATATATATATAATGTATATATATTACACTGAACAGAAATATAAAAGCAACATGTAAAGTGTTGGTCCCATGTTTGATGAGCTGAAATAAAAGATCCCAGAAATGTTCCATATGTACAAAAAGCTTATTTCGCGCAATTTTTTTAATGTTCATTTCTCTGCCACCCCCATCTTAATTTGATAGTATTTGGCAGCACATCCAACTGGCCTCATAAATGCAGACCATGTGTATGGCGTCATGTGGGCGAGCGGTTTACTGATGTCAACGTTGTGAACAGAGTGCCCCATGATGGCAGTGGGCTTATAGTATGGGCAGGCATAAGCTACGGACAACGAACACAATTGCATTTTGTCGATGGCAATTTTAATGCACAGAGATACCGTGACGAGATCCTGAGGCCCATTGTTGTGCCATTCATCCGCTGCCATCACCTCATGTTTCAGCATGATAATGCACAGCCCCATGTCGCAAGGATGCTCTGGATCGACGTGTACAACAGCGTGTTCCAGTTCCCTCCAATATCTAGCAACTTCGCACAGCCATTGAAGAGGAGTGGGACAACATTCCACAGGCCACAATCAACAACCTGATCAATTCAAGATGTGTCGTTCTGCATGAGGCAAATGGTGGTCACACCAGATACTGACTGGTTTTCTGATCCACGCCCCTACCTTTTTTTTAAGGTATCTGTGATGCAGATGCAAATCTGTATTCCCAGTCATGTGAAATCCATAGATTACAGCCTAATGAATTATATATATTGTAACTCAGTAAAATCTTTGAAATTGTTAAAAGTTGTGTTTATATTTTTGTTCAGTATATCGTGAATTGCGATTAATTTATTGTTTAGGCTAATTATTCAAAGCTCCCTTTGGCATTTAGTGTAAAAACTAAAACGCTTGATTGCATTTCAAAGTACGAATGACTCGTCTGTGTGATGACATGAACAAATGATTGATTGATACAGTAGCCTATATATTGAAATGTAAGCCTAAGTAAGTTACGGTATTAACACATCTAAACAGGACGCGCCCTTAGGTCTACAGCTTGATGGAGGTTATACAAGGCTGCTATACTAAGCCTACTAATGATAATGACATGACTTATTATTATAATGATGACCATAATAATAATGCCTCAAGCTAATTGTCTGCAACAGTGAAATGGGATACTTCTATGTGAATTAATGAGAAGGTAGAACACACCTCAATTCAAACGGTTAGAAAATAAAACTTGTTAGAAAATAATTAGAAATTGACAAGTTGAAACATAGCCTATAAATAATCAGCAGGCAGCGTGGATTGGTTTGAGGGAAGCGCGGGTTAACGCCTTGATCACACCGACAGCGTCATTGCATCAAGGCTGCGTAACATTTTGCGCAGCTAGGCCACTATACTGACTGCAGGTATCTACACACGTGTTGCAGACGGTCGCATGCCGTTGTTAGACACATGGAGGAGAGAATCATTTTATGCTCAAAACCGTGTCTTTTTGACACAACCGCTGACAGCTACAGGGACATAAACACACAATAGGATTGCCAGGTCAGTTTAGTAGTGAGCTTGTTCTAGATGTGGCCAGCGAACTAACCTAGCCAATGTCTGTGTGTGTGTGAGTGTGAGAGAAATAGTAATATAAATTATGCTAGTTACTATCCATGATAATTTGGTCAAATAACCGTTTGTGTGAGAGTGTGAGTGTGTATGTGAGAAAGTGTGTGTGTGAGAGAGAGAGAGATAAATAGTAATAGAAATAATGGTAGATACTACCCCTGATCATTTGGTCAGATAACCGTGTGTCTGTGTATGTGTACAGTAGGTGACATGTCCATGATCGCTATCTAATAACTATAGTTATGCTAGGTAATGGTTTGGCTTATCATGTTCATGTCTATGTAGAAGACTGTAGGAAGGAGTGGAGAGGACTCAGGGAAAGGTATCAGAGAGAGAGAAGAAGAGGTCTGGGTCAGCAGCATCAGGCCAGCAGTCTTGGCACTTCTGCCACATTCTTTCTTTTCTGGATCCATTTATTGTGCCTAGGGCAACGAGTGGCAATTTTACAACCAGGCCCTGTGCGGACGCCACCGGTGCATCATAACCTTCTATGTCATCCACAAGTGTGACCAGCACCGCCACCGGTGCAGCGAGACCCTCTACGACATCTACGTCATCCACAAGTGCGGACGCCACCGGTGCATCGAAACCTTCTATGTCAGAGGTGCACAATTGGCGGACCTCGATTGGCGGACCCGTGTCCGGACCGAGTGAAGGTTCTATCTGGACCTCGACACATTTCTCATAAATAATTGTTATAATTAAATACTGATGTACACGTACTGCGCTGGCTCAGCGCAGCTGGGAAGGTCCCAGACAGCGCCCCATACTACCGTGTGTTGTCCAATCACGTGCTTTATTTAAATCACTTCACGAAACTCAGCCAATCAAAGTGAATGTTTAACATGCATGTTAGGAGACTGATGTTGTCAGAGAGAGAGACAGCGAGAGAAGCAAAAGCGGAAGCGAGAGGAGAAACTAATGGCGCAAAAGTCAGGACACCCGATACAGAAAACCGAGGTTTCAAAGAGGAGTGGACAGACAAATATGCCTTTWTCCTTCCCGCAGCGAGTGTCMAACCACTCTGCCTGATATGTTCAGAGACCGTGGCTCTAATAAAAMGTKCCAACGTGAAGCGCCACTACGAGACRAAGCACAGATCTTYTGAGCAAACATATCCACAGCAGTCTGAGGTGAGGACACAAACATATCCACAGCAGTCTGAGGTGAGGACACAAACATATCCACAGCAGTCTGAGGTGAGGACACAACCTATACCATAGCTGGGTAGCAACAATCACAGTCTGAGGTGAGGACACAAACATATCCACAGCAGTCTGAGGTAGGGACACGCAAAATAAAACTAACTCAAAGCCCAGTATGATCGGTGCACCAGAGTCCTCTCCCATGCATTCACTGCCCAACAACGTGCAAACGAATGTTCACTAAAAATAGCTTGGATTTTGGGTCAAACCAAAGGCCATTTACTGACGGGGGAGTGGTGATGGAGTGCGTGATGGAGTGCGTGTGATGTGGAGTGCGTGATGGAGTGGTGATGGAGTGGGTGGTGATGGAGTGCGTGAAAGCTGTTAGCCGAAACTTGACCGCGTAAACAAAAGACGAGCTGTGTGAAAAGATAACCAATCCAAACGTCGCGTTACAACACAGCAAGAAAGAAGCGACATAACTAAGCAGAGGACGTATTAACAAAGCTTGATGGAGCTATACCGGAGTGCACCATGCAGAGCATTAATGCTGTGATGAATCTACTGAATGTGAGTGGAATATGTCCATTTCTCTCACTAAAGAGAGATGGAGAAGTGAAGTGGGAGAGAGTAGGAAAGATAAATATTAAACCTGTGGTTTCTTATTTGTTATTTTTTGTTTGGAAGATGCAGTCTTGTTTTGCTTGAAATGAGAACATTTGTGATTGGCCTACTTTTATTTATTGATTAAGCTGCATATTTATTTTACCTCATGTTTAATGTGTCTGCATTGAAATGCGCAATACAATTGTTGAAATGTTATTGATTATTTGTTTATTAGCTATACATTTACAAGAACTACAATTGCCCAAATCATATCGCACGTTAGACATTTTAATGTTTGGACCTTGTGGGGAGAAAATGTTAGTCACTGGACCTCTTGAACTCTAATTGTGCACCCTGCTCTACGTCCCACAAGATGACCTCCACCGGTGCAGTGAGACCCTTAGAACTCTACGTCATCCACAAGTATGACCTCCACCGGTGCAGTGAGACCCTCTACGACATCATCCACAAGTATGACCTCCACCGGTGCAGTGAGACCTCTACGACCTCTACGTCATCCACAAGTATGACCACCACCGGGCAGTGAGACCTCTCCTACGTCATCCACAAGTATGACCACCACCGGTGCAGTGAGACCCTACGCCTCTACGTCATCCACAAGTATGACCACCACCGGTGCAGTGAGACCCTCTACGACCTCTACTCATCCACAAGTAACTCCACCGGTGCAGTGAGACCCTCTACGACATCCACAAGTAGGCCACCACGGTGCAGTAGACCCTCTACGACCCGAGATCCACCAAGTATGCCACCACCGGTGCTGCAGTGAGGACCCTGCTACGACCTCTACCGTCATCCACAGTTATGACCACCCGGTGCAGCCATGGAAGATGCTGAAATGGAGGAAGCACCTCTGGATCTGGGACCCGGTGATTATTAAGACCCTCACGGAAGTAACCACTGAGGACCTTGTTGAACWGGATGTGGCCGTGGAGACAAACGAGGAAACAGGGAGAAACGAAGAGGAACAACGTCAYACCAGGCGTCATCGGAGGTACAATACCAGCCCCCAGGTCCACTCAACTCATTTCAGCAGAGGCTCCTCCAAGCCGTCGAGAGGGATGTACCCCAACCTGAAGCTCACAGAGAGGAGGGTGAAGAGACCCTTGTTGCCATGCCAACCCTGAAGAGGCTGCCTCAGCCAAGAAAGGCAACAGTCAAGGTTCAAATTAATCAGCTGCTTTTCGAAGCCGAGTTCAACGGTCCGTTTTCCCCCCCACAACACAGGTAGTGTCATAAGTACTGAGATAGTGAAGTGAAGTAGGTCATTTTTACAGTATACTCATGTAGGCTAATTGGTATTTCAGATCGAAGTATTAATATGAGGCAAATGTATAGCTGTTGTTTCTGGGTTGGAAAATATCCTAAAACAACAGTTAGCTGTCTAAATATTTGCCTGTCATGTCCATCTTTTGATCTGAAATACAAATTCCATGAGTAAACCGCAAGAATGACCAACTTTACCGCACTGTTCCAATATTTATGCCATTAACTACACTATACAAGCAGTATTTAGTTAACACACATCTCACCTTCTATGGTGTTATACTATGTAATGAGATGGAGTCAATTTAGCCGAGCAGCTGACAGGAAGGACAGGAAGAGGAGAGGAGGTGTCTGGTTGTTGTTTAGACCTCCCTTACTGTACCTTTCCTTTCACACGTGTCAATCTGTTTAAATTCAGTCAATTCATGAAGTCAATTGTTACAACATATTTAGGATAGCATTCATTATTAGTGTTACATAGATTTCTGAATTGACTGAATTGAAACTCGCACACCGGAGAACTCACAGATGCTCTTGTTGGTCTCTTACAAGACTAAAGGTGAAAGTATTTCTTTCATTTAAAACCACCTGAAAACCATGGTGTTGAAACGTGCTGTGAAGCTATGTTCCATGGACTGGTCCATGACGTCCAGGGACTATTCGTTTGTTTAGCTGTGTTATGGCTACACGTTATTTTCTTTTTTTCAGAGACTGAGACTCTGTTCTTCTCCTCGAGGCACCTCACATGTCCAGTGCCCCGCCCTTTAATCTCCCTATGCCTGAGGAGGCTGTTGAGATGAATGGTGGTGGATAACCATAGGGGTGGAGCAGAGGCAGGTAGAGGGGAGAAGGCAGGCAGACTGGTGAGGGGGTGGGTTGACTGTCTGTATTACTATCTCTCTCCATGGGAGAATCTAAACTGTATTTCCTTGACTCCTCATGTAAGCTCTCCTCGCCTCCTTCTCAAAGCCCATTTGAGGAGAAGGTCAGAGAGAGGGAATGTCAGGTTCCTTCAGGCTGACCTTCTCCTCCAATGAGTTTTGAGCGGGAGGTGAGGAGAGAGGACGTGAGGAAACAATGAAATGCAACTGAGTTTTTCCAAATGTCCTCAATTGAGATTTTCCAACTGTCTTTATTCTGCTTATTATGTCCTTATTAGTAGGCTTTTTGAGTACAACATTTATGGAATTCATAAAGTAAATAGTTACTCTATAGTATAGCATCCATTATTAGTTGTACATAGATTGCATGAAAATTGACTGAGTTGAAACTCACACAGCAGAGAATTCAGATGATCTTGTTGTTTTTCAAAAGGTGACATTTGACACACACACACACACACCTCTCCACCTCAGATCTCCGGTGCCCTGCCCTCTCTCTCTTTATGTCTGAAGACCCCTACTACGTCTAGGCTTTATGAGTTGTCCCTGTATCTGTCTGCAGTTGTGCCAAAAATACATGATCTTGTTGTTCTCTTACAGATTACAGGTGATTTGTGTGTTTAGCTACACATACATTTTTGTATTTTTAGACGCACATACATGCACACACACACACACACACACACACACCTCTTTCAATACTTTTTTATTTTTTGTAAACATTTTGATGAGTTCTGACCAAAACCTGGAACACTGTTAATTATCAGGTATCCTATTGAAATATTGAGGGCTATAGTCTAGGGTCTACACCAGAAGGAATGGGTATCTGTAGGAGGAGTGTATATGTATATGGTAATTACTTCTGGAATGTATTGTTTAAAGTAACAGTGATCCCACGTGGCAGGAACTGAAAAGGCTGGAGAGATATGTGAGAAAGGGGGTCGAGGTCAGGTCACGTTAAGAGAGAAGGAACAGTTTATTGCTCGAACCACTTAACTTCCTGCCTAGCCATAGAGATGTAATGTTTAAAGRGAAGGAGGAGACTCCACCCAAACTGGGGTACATATACTACCACTGATGGAAATATGTTTTTGTCTTATGCAGTTGTATGACCCAATGGGTGAATAAACTCGGTTTAAGCTTTACTAATCGTCCGTGAATTTTACTCGGTTCATTTAGAACCTAACACCTGTCATGTTCTTTCCCATTTTTTCAAAGGCAGTTTCATTTGTTTATTAGTATCTCATTTAGACCTAATCTTCTTATTTCCTCCCTATACCTTTGCAGATCTAAGCAGTGGTGGGAAAAGTACCCAATTGTCATACTTGAGTAAAAGTAAATACCTTAATAGAAAAAGACTCAAGTAAAAGTGAAAGTCACCCAGTAAAATACTACTTGAGTAAAAGTATTTGGTTTTAAATATACTTAAGTATCAAAAGTAAATGTATAAATAATTTCAATAATTCCTTATATTAAGCGAACCAGACGGCACCATTTATTTTTTATTTTTTAATTAACGCATGGCCAGGGGCACACTTCAACACTCAGACATCATTTACAAACAAAGCATGTGTGTTTAGTGAGTCCGCCAGATCAGAGGCAGTAGGGACGACCAGAGAAGTTCTCTTGAGAAGTGGGTGAATTCTACCATTTTCCAGTCCTGCTAAGCTTTCAAAATGTAATGAGTACTTTTGGGTGTGAGAGAAAATGTATGGAGTAAAAAGTACATGATTTTCTTTAGGAATGTAAAGAAGTAAATGTAGAAGCTGTCAAAAATATAGATAGTAAAGTAAAGTACAGATGCCACCAAAAATACTAAAGTAGTACTTTAAAACATTTTTCCTTAAGTATTTTACACCACTGGATCTCAGACAATATTAAAGTAAAAACCCGTTCTCTTCCTAATTAGTTTTTTTCTCCACCTGCATGTTGTCAGACCAGTGAAGCTGGTGGAAAACTGTACTATTTGTAAGGACCCTAGGTTAGCCTTTCCCATTGTTATCATACTAACTGTATGTCCTATAACCTTAATTAGAGCTCCTGCTCACCTGATGTAGCATGCCAGGTGTGTATAATACTGATGTTAATGGGACTCCACCTGCCTGCTATCGGGACTTCAACCATCCCTGGACCCACACAGACCTGTGCTTTCGGCAAGGCTGGTCCCGGTCCAACAGCGCAATCAAGACCACCTTCCTCAACATTGGTCTCATTGTTGAAAGAGCCTACTATCTGCTATCTAGACTATTTATCATTGCAATTCCCTCCAAAACGATGCATTTGAGAGAAATTATATTATAGGCTGTCACAATAAATGCGTAGATGTCATCGAATAAATAATATGTATGCTACTTGGCAAATGTATTAATATAAAATTCTAATAAATATTTGTTTTATTATGTCATCTATTATATGTTTTACTGGATATGTGTGCAACAAAAGTTCAACCTTCACATTTTGCTACTTTCTGTCAAGTCCACACATACAGTTTTATGCAGATGTTCGATAAATCCAACGTATGCACCACACAGAACGTACTGCAACTGCCCCTGTAACGCAATGCTCCATTGGAAATGAATGTACTTCTGGTGTACCAAAACACAATGACGCAGYCAGTGTGATCGAGGCGTAACTGTCCTGTTGCTTAACAAYCACGTTTTGGAACAGTGAGTGCGTTCTGAYTTCACACACATAAWAAAAGATATTTGGAACTCACAMGTGAAAAGGTTAGGMGCACTGTTTGATGAAATAWTTAAGACAAATAAATGACTCAAGAGGGAGTCAGACGGCCACGATGTGTTAAATAAATGACAGTGAGTGCTTTTGACTGGCGCACGCTGTCTCCTCTCCTCCCTGCTGCAGCAAACAGGCACCACAACACAGCAAGTGTTTATCACGCTGTCCGTGGTGCTGAAGCKGCAACMTAATTACAGCCATTTAGTTTCTTACTTGTTTCTCTGWCTGAAAAGTTGTTACCGAAGWCCCTCATTWGTTTAGGAAAAACATTCCCTATACCCTGAACCCCTTGCTCTCTTTACGTGAAACAGGTATGCATCGCATGGACGTGACCAATAGGACCTGACCTATAGCCAATCATAGGGCTGGGCGATACGGACTGAAAATCATATTGTGATTTTTTTCAAACTTATTGGCAATTCACAATATATATCAATATTTTTGATGTTGTCTCTTAATATGCGTTGTTGTACAATTAGAGGTCAAATACAGTGCATTTCAAACAGTCAGCAGTAATCTAATGAACTCAGGGCTTGTGAAGTTATACCTGGGCCTCTCACTAGCCTTTCACAACCATAAGACCCACTAATAATTGTATTATTTTATCAAATAGTTTAACTTGCTTTTTTGTTGTTGCAATAATCACTGATCTGGCTTTCAAGTCTGTCTAATAAAATGCAATTTTTTGTTACAAATGTACCTAGAACCATGCATAATGCACATTCACTATTAATGACTAACTTCTTGTAGCAGGCATTAGGCTGTAGAACATAAACACAGGTCTCATCACATGTCTCTCAAGCCCATGTGCCAGTGATTAACCAGCTAATCTTTATATTTCAAGATTATCCAACTTGGATCTATTTGCTAGTTAACAAGGCAGAACAGTTGAATTGTTATGAACACACCCTTCTGTCGGTCTCCAACTGTTTGAACAGCATGCTAGCCTGTCCACTTTGTTCACATGTTGAAATCAAGTGGCCTACCTTATTTCTCAGAATGAGAACGAGTTACCAATTCCTTGTATAATTGTGTTTGATGGTTATTGCACATTTATAAAACACAGACTAGACAGCTAGTATAACAGTCTCTGGCTAAAATGCTGCTAGCAGTACACCAACGCAGCATGCGACAAACTGAGCATTCATTTTCCAGAATCAACGTTCATCGATACACTCATTTTAGTAATGTCTGCTCTGTGTGCAATTTGAGTGTTGAGACATAAAAAGGGAATCGTTAGAGAAGTTGACTTCTCCTCTACTACAGTAATGTCTCAATGTGTTTTAGTGTCCATATGACCCATTCTGTTGGACCAAAACTCAAATGCAAATTGCAAGTTGAAACCGCTTGTCAGAGAGGAAGATGTGATCTCTCATCTCTGTTGGCGTGAGAGGCAGGGGGGAGGGGGGGCTTGGTGTGTGTGTAAACAGAGAGGAAGAGGCAAAGCGAGAGGTTTCACTCCCGATAAAATCTGTCTAAAATAAGCCCAATGAGTTTCTATGGGCTTATTTTGGACCTAAGCTCGTCACCTGCCTTCCCGCCTTTGGGACAACGACTCCCATTGCTAGGGCGGAAAGATGTGCATCTCTTCAGTATATACAGATCTCTGGTGTAAATGGGGAGGTGCACGCAGCACAGAATGAGTGAAAGAGACCAAAAATACAACAAGAACAAGCGGACAAACGCTCATAAAAACGAAAAAGAACAAAACCTTGGTTCTTGCGATACAGGCATTTGGAATACCGCGCAAAAACATACATTCGAGTTAATAAAATTAATTAGATATATCACCCAGCCCTAGCCTATCATAATCCCATCAACAAATTGGTTATAACAAACTCCAAACACAGCAAAATGGATGTGGAGGACATGAAAAAGAAACTTGAAACAGGGGAATGTTTACTGTTTGCTCTGATGGGAAAGGGGAAGACAGACGTGTGGAAGACTTGACTTAGTTGTGGAAACTACTGCAGATGATGAAAAAGGAGGGTGGAGGAGCAAGAACTGTCTGAGTATTATGTGTGACAAACAGGTGATGTTAGATTACAATATTATTGTTCCTGACCATTTGGAACAACACTAAATAAATTATAAGTGTACCAGAGAGTCTGTTCTAACGAGATAAATAAATATATAAAGCCTTTATTACAACAAACACAAAAAACAGTTGCATGCAATCGAGAATTACGGTTTATTTCTTGTTTAGGCTAATTATTCAAAGCTCCCTTTGTTATTTTGTTTTAAAACAAAAATGCTTAATTGCATTTCGAAGCACGAATGACTCGTCTGTGTGATGACATGAACCAATGATTGATTGATACAGTAGCCTATATGTTGAAATAAGCAAGTTACGGTATTAATAATAAACAGGATGCGCTCTTAGCCCTACAGCTTGATGCGATTATACAAGGATACTACTATACTAAGCCTACTAATGATAATGACATTCTTATTATAATGATGATTATAATAATAATAGTAATAATAACAACGAGGAGGAGATCAAGAAAAGGAGGGTATAGGAACAAGAACTGCCTGCATATTGTGTGACAAACAGGTGCCGTTAAATTACAATGTACATTTTCTGTCCGTTTGGAACAGTTTTGATGGATCCTGTTCAAATGTAACATGATTCAAGTTAAACTGTAGTTTGTATCCTGTTTAGTGAATGATTACTGTGAGTATTAATGGAGTTTATACCATGAAAATAGACCTAATTAAGTTAAGGTTTCCTCATCTCCTCACTCCTCTGCATGGTTCTCAACACCAATATGCTGGTTAACTTTGCTATTATGGATATAGCAACATATAGGGAAAGGTGCCAATTCAACGGTGGACTGAAGATTATGTTTCAGAACCGCGGAAAGCGACCGCTATCCAATGTGGGAGAAAGTACATCTGATATAAATAATACTATATTTATTAGTGTTGCACCATTGTTCTTATAGAAACATATACCATTTCAGTAGCACATGTCTTTGATGGACTGTACCAACCCCCAATGGATTAGTCTACTGACACAGGAGCCAATCAGACAGGTGGCTTGTGCACCTTGGATAAAACAAAACAATTTGAAACTGCTCGACTAAGGAAATCTCCTTCGACCAACAGCCTTTCGACCAAACAATCAACCAGTTGACTAAATGGGGTCAGCCCTAGTAGAGAGTTCCCCTGAGAGACCTGATCAGCTCCAGCAGCAGAGTCCACAGGGAGTCACAGGGAGCTTTGGTCCATTAGAGCAGAGAAGACCAAAGACACATCATCATCATCACTATCATCATCACGATCATCATCATCACTATCATCATCATCATCATCATCACTAACATCATCATCATGTTCTACTCCTTTGCTTCTCTCTACTGTCTCATCAAATCAGAGAGACACTCAAAGAGGCTGAGGAAACTACAGCTCAACTGTGGGGGACAGACGGGGAGAACACAGCTGGACAGTGTGGATATCCATGCATGCACACGTTCATGCACACACATTCTAGACCAGAAATTATATTGTGTTAAATTAAACTGTGCCCCCCTTGCTTAAGAACCAAATGTCCACTTGATGTGATACCAGATCATATGCTTCTACCAATATATGATCACATCACATTTGACCTTACCAGTTATATGGTGAGATCGCATCTAACCTTCCAGTTTAATTTATAAATGAACGTGGTACAGAATCTGATGATGGAATTTAATTTAAGACAGAATCATCTTTATCCTGATTAACCATTCTGAAAAATGACCCCTGGAACGATCTATGGATATTTGATATCGAACTTCATAAGGATGGTACATCACTCACCTCCAGTCTGATTGAAACGCGGCTTGATATTCTCAATGCCTACTTTGAAGGTCTGCTCGGCACCAATAGAGATCAGAGTTTCTCTCTCCCAGTAGTCAGGCCCCTCAGATTTGGCCATCCAGTCCTGTCTGGGAGTTTCTCTGCGGATGACGCTGTCATAGTACGAGATGGGCTCTCCATTCACCAACCCAACAGTCACAAATTCTGGGAAGGCTGGTATTCCTGAGGTCGCAGTGTACACATAACGCAGTGAATGCGTAGCTGCAAAGTAGATAAATATTTTTGAATTATTTGAATGCCATGATTTAACTCCATAGCAGTAAAAATTGGACACCTTGAAAAAATGAAATTCCTTCCTGAAAGTATAACTCCTGACATTACTAGAGCCGAGAATAAACCTTGACCTACATACACAGATATTTACTATCTCTTATATGGAATTATTATATGTGCAAATAGTATGGCTCAACAAAATAAAAATCCTTCTAATGTCTTGCTTAGATGAATCCAGTGAATCCATCCATTACTGTCCCAGCAGGTGTGATCTTTGTATTGTACTGCCACCTAATGGATACAACTGGGAATATGCAAACCTTTTTGCCTTGAATACAAGCCAAATTAATGACAAGCCAAATCCAAGCCATGATTAAGGCCCATGAATAAAGTGATTTAATTCCAGTGAACACTTAATATCTACCAACCCACATCAAAGGTGTGCCAACTTATATAAAGTCATAACTAGTTTCCAGGCAGAACAGGGAGAACCATGTTACTAGGAAAGCAGTTTGATCATTACAGTTTATTAGCAATGCTATAGTATAGAACTAGAAAATCATATAGCCTAAATGCACAACTAAATTCAACACTATTCAACAAAGAAACCTATAGTGAAACAAACAATATTTTGGTAGTAGACCCAACCAACAGTGATAATGGAAACTGTGATTTTCATTTTCAAAAACTCCTAAAAGGACACTTTGGACATTAGTAATAACCATAATTACATAAGCCCATCAATAATATTTTTTACTCTAGGAATTAAAAACATATTAAGCTGTTGCAGCCTATTCATTGAAAAACATGGTTTGCTTTCTAAAACTGAGTGAGTGCATCATGACTAGATTTCATGCAGTTTACTCCAATGCTCAAGTCTCTACTGCCTGCCATCTCCTCAGAGAGCCTATCCTACCTCATTGTGTATATACACAACATATCCAATATATGTGGACATCTATCTGCTCGTCAAACATCTCATTCCAAAATCATGGGTATTAATATGGAGTTGGTCCCCCCTTTGCTGCTATAACAGCCTCCACTCTTCTGGGAAGGCTTTACACTAGATGTTGGAACATTGCTGCGGGGATTTGCTTCCATTCAGCCACAAGACCATTAGTGAGGTCGGGCACTGATGTTGGGCGATTAGGCCTGGCTCGCAGTCGGCGTTTCAATTCATCCCAAAGCTCTCGAAGGAGTTGAGGTCAGGGCTCTGTGCAGGCCAGTCAAGTTCTTCCACACCAATCTCAACAAACCATTTCTGTATGGACCTTGCTTTGTCATGTTGAAACAGGGGGCCTTCCCCAAACTGTTGCCACAAAATTGGAAGCACAGAATCGTCTAGAATGTCATTGTATGCTGTAGCGTTAAGATTTCCTTTCACTGGAACTAAGGGGCTTAGCTCCAGACCATTATTCCTTCTCCACCAAACTTTAAAGCTGGCAGTATGCATTCGGGCAGGTAGCAATCTACTGGCAGCTGCCAAACCCAGATTATTCCGTCGGACTGCCAGATGGTGAAGCGTGATTCATCACTCCAGAGAACGTGTTTCCACTGCTCCAGAGTCCAATGGTGGTGAGCTTTACACCACTCCAGCTGACGCTTGGCATTGCGCATGGTGATCTTATGCTTGTGTGCGGCTGCTCGGCCATGGAAATCCATTTTATGAAGCTCCCGATGAACAGTTATTGTGCGGAAGTTGCTTCCAGAGGCAGTTTGAACTCGGTAGTGAGTGTTGCAACCAAGGTCAGAGGATTTTTAATGCTTCACCACTCTGCGGTCCATTCTGTCAACTTGTGTGGCCTACAACTTTGTGGCTGAGCTGTTGCTGCACATACAGTTGACCCGGGCAGCTCTAGCAGGGCATACATTTGACTACCCGACTTGTTGGAAAGGTGGCACATTCTACTGCCAATGCTTGTCTATGGAGATTGCATGGCTGTGTGTTTGATTTTATACACCTGTAAGCAACGGGTGTGGCTGAAATAGCTAAATCCACTAATTTGAAGGGGTTTACACATACTTTTGTAGATATAGTTTATGTAATAACATTTCCAGATGTCCTACTGAGAAAAAGTGCTCACATTGTAATCATAAAAAACTTGCAGACTTTGTGAAAGTTCATAGGTCTTAATAAAAGCATAAATATATACATAGCTTAAACAAACGGGGGAGAAACAAAAAAAATTCCTAAATCTAAAATAAATGTATACTGACCAGCAGATGCGCAATGAAGAAGGCCTACTCCCAGAACCACAAGGATAAAACCTTTCATGTTGAAGTTGGTCTGTCAATTTCACTGAGGTTAAATAACACGATCAATTTAATCAATTCCCGATGTGTTTTTCTCGCTGACAATCTCTCCACAGAAAAATCGTGGATCTCTCACTCTTCACGAGTCAGCCTCATATGACCAGAAAGAACGTTTCGCACCAATACATAAAGAGCTTGAATATGTGTTTTGAGCCAATGAGAATTTAGCTCGCTCAAGCATCAGTAAAATCTGGGTGGAACCAAAAAGCAGAGGTTGACTTTCACGAAACTGAAAGTAAGTTGTATGTGTTTTATCAATGAACCATATGCCCAAAACAGTGGTGTACTTGGGCCTGGACAATATAAACACTACCATTCAAAAGTTTGGGGTCACTTAGAAATGTCCTTGTTTTTGAAAGAAGAAGCATCCCGGAGTCGCCTCTTCCCTTTTGACGTTGAGACTGGTGTATTGCAGGTACAATTTAATAATGAAGCTGCCAGTTGAGGACTTGTGAGGTGTCTGTTTCTCAAACTAGACACTCTAATGTACTTGTCCTCTTGCTCAGTTGTGCACCGGGGCCTCCCATTCCTCTTTCTATTCTGGTTAGAGCCAATATGCGCTGTTCTGTGAAGGGACTAATACACAGCGTTGTACGAGATCTTCAGTTTCATGGCAATTTCTCGCAATAGCCTTCATTTCTCAGAACAAGAATAGACTGATGAGTTTCAGAAGAAAGTTCTTTGTTTCTGGCCATTTTGAGCCTGTAATCGAACCCACAAATTCTGATGCTCCAGATACTCAACTAGTCTAGACAGGGACAGTTTTATTGCTTCTTTAATCAGGACAACAGTTTTCAGTTGTGCTAACATAATTGCAAAAGGGTTTTCTAATGATCAATTAGCCTTTTAAAATGATAAACTTGGATTAGCTAACACAACGTGCCATTGGAACACAGGAGGGATGGTTGCTGATAATGGACCTCTATACGCCTATGTAGACATTTCATTTAAAAAGTCTGCCGTTTCCAGCTACAATAGTAATTTACAACATTAACAATGTCTACACTGTATTTATGATCAATTTGATGTTATTTTAATGGACAAAAAATGTGCTTTTCTTTCAAAAACAAGGACATTTCTAAGTGACCACAAACTTTTGAACTATAGTGTATGTGTACTAACTTTGATGGCTTTGTCAATGTGAAACTGTTTATGTATCCCGAGAGTGCATTCAGGTTCAAATATAGTGAGAAACTAAAGGCCTATAAATTACCAACGTCAATTGTATTAATGTTTATTATGTCTATCAATTTCTATGTCATCACCTCACATGCTCCTTGAAAGACTAGAGAGTGATGCTAATTAATTTTCATGGTCATCAGCACTAGTATAAGCTGTTTTTCAACTCTGTTCTGTTGCGGCTGTTACACTGAGATCATGTTTCTAAACAGAGCAATATCTCAAACACCATCACTCCTTGCACTGGTATACGTTTGTAGGTTTCATTATCAATGTGTCATGAAAACACAGCGCATGTTGTAGGGGCAAATGAGGACATAAACAGTCAGACACATGAGATTGTGGAGCAATACAAAATCCTGACTGTCAGACAAGCCAACTAATTGAAAACTCTATTTGATCTGAAACAGAAGAAACTGGCTGATGACAGTCATAATGTAATTATACCAAGTCTATAATAGACACATGGTCTTAATACAGAAACATACAGTAAGAGACCACCACCTCACTGAGAGATCCTAACGCTCTTTAGAATGACCCTGTATTATGGTCAGACTTATGAATGAGAAGCTATATCTTTAACATTGATCATCTTCTTATTCTACACTGAACAAAAATATAAACGCAACATGCAACAATTTCAAAGATTTACTGAGTTACAGTTCATATAAGGAAATCAGTCAATTGAAATACATAAATTAAGCCTTAATCTATGGATTTCACGTCACTGGGAATACAGATGTGCATCTGTTGGTCACAGATACCTTAAAAAAATTCCCAGTTCTTCCATGGCCTGCATACTCACCAGACATGTCACCCATTGAGCATGTTTGGGATGCTCTGGATTGACGTGTTAGACAGCGTCTTCCAGTTCCCCCCAATATCCAGCAACTTCACACAGCTACTGAAGAGGAATGGGACAACATTCTACAGGCCACAATATACAGCCTGATCAACTCTATGCGAATGAGGTGTGTCACGCTGCATGAGGCAAATGGTGATCAGACCAGATACTGACTGGTTTTCTGATCCACGCCCCAAGCTTTTTTTTAAAAAGGTAACTGTGACCAACAGATCTATATCTGCATTCCCATTCATGTGGAATCCATAGATTAGTGCCTAATGAATGTATTTCAATTGACTGATTTCCTTACCCCATAATGACAGAGCGAAAACAGGATTTTAGAAATGTTTGCAAATTTATAAAAACACAAAACCAGAAATATCGTATTTACATAAGTATTCAGACCCTTTGCTATGAGACTTAAAATTCAATTTAAACACAATACCCCATAATGACAAAGCGAAAACAGGATTTTAGAAATGTTTGCAAATTTATAAAAACACAAAACCAGAAATACCGTATTTACATAAGTATTCAGACCCTTTGCTATGAGACTTAAAATTTAGCTCAAGTGCATCTTGTTTCCATTGGTCATCCTTGAGATGTTTCGACAACTTGATTGGAGTCCACCTGTTGTTAATTCAATTGCTTGGACATGATTTGGAAAGGCACACACCTGTCTATATAAGGTCCCACAGTTGACAGTGTATGTCAGAGCAAAAACCAAGCCATGAGGTCAAAGGAATTGTCCATAGAGACAGGATTGTGTCGAGGCACAGATCTGGGGAAGGGTACCAAGGGTACCATGCAGCATTGAAGTTCCCCAAGAACACAGTGGCCTCCATCATTCTTAAATGGAAGAAGTTTGGAACCACCAACACTCTACTTAGAGCTGGCTGCCCGGCCAAACTGAGCAATCGGGGGAGAAGGGCCTTGGTCAGGGAGGTGACCAACAACCCCATGGTCACTCTGACAGAAGTCCAGAGTTCCTCAGTAGAGATGGGAGAACCTTCCAGAAGGACAACCATCTCTGCAGCACTCCACCAATCAGGTAGAGTGGCCAGACGGAAGCCACTCCTCAGTAAAAGGCACATGACCGTCCACTTGGAGATTGCAAAAGGTACCTAATGGACTCTCTGACCATGAGAAACAAAATTCTTTGGTCTGATGAAACCAAGATGGAACTCTTTGGCCTGACCTAAGGTGAAGCATGATGGTGGCAGCATCATGCTGTGGGGATGTTTTTCAGCGGCAGGGACAGAGAGATTAGTCAGTACAGAGAGATCCTTGATGAAAACCTGCTCCAGAGTGCTCTAGACCTCAGACTGGGGTGAAGGATCACCTTCCAAAAGGCACCTCTCAGTCGGCTTCTGTTGAAACTGACAACGCACAAGTGGCTTCAGGACAAGTGTCTGAATGTCGTTGAGTGGCCCAGCCAGAGCCCGGACTTGAACCTGATCGAACATCTCTGGAGACACCTGAAAATAGCTGTGCAGTGATGCTCCCCATTCAACCTGACAGAGCTTGAGAGGATTTGCAAAGAAGAATGGGAGAAACTCCCCAAATACAGGTGTCCCAAGCTTGTAGCATCATACCCAAGACTACTCAAGGCTGTAATCAATGCTAAAGGTGCTTCAATAAAGTACTGAGTAAAGAGTCTGAATACTTATGTAAATGTAATATTTCAGTTTTTTACTTTTAATATATTTGCATAAAATTCTAAAAACCTGTTTTTACTTGGTCATTATGGGATATTGTGTGTAGATTGTTGAGGGGAAAAAGCAATTTAATACATTTTAGAATAAGGCTGTAATGTTTGTTGAGAACAAGTTCTCATTTACAATTGCGACCTGGCCAAGATAAAGCAAAGCAGTTCGACACATACAACAACACAGAGTTACACATGGAGTAAAACAAACATACAGTCAATAATACAGTAGAAAAATAAGTCTATATACAATGTGAGCAAATGAGGTGAGATAAGGGTGTAATGTAACAAAATATGGAAAAAATCAAGGGGTCAAAATAATATTTCCCAATGCATTGTATTTGGTGTGATCACCATTTGCCTCATGCAGTGTGACAAAACCTAATTTGCATAGAGTTGATCAGGCTGTATATTGTGGCCTGTAGAATGTTGTCCCACTCCTCTTCAATAGCTGTGCGAAGTTGCTGGATATTGGCGAGAACTGGAAGGCACTGTCTTACACGTCGATCCAGAGCATCCCAAACATGCTCAATGGGTGACATGTCTGGTGAGTATGCAGGCCATGGAAGAACTGGGACATTTTCAGCTTTCAGGAATTGTGTACAGATCCTTGCGACATCCCTGTGCATTATCATGCTGAAACATGAGGTGTTGAAGGCTGATTGTGGTTGTCATCGATAAAACACAATTGTGTTTGTTGTCCGTACAGTAGCTTATGCCTGCCCATACCATAACCCCACCGCCCCATAAGGCACTCTGTTCACAACGTTGACATCAGCAAACCGCTCACCCACACAACGCCATACACGCTGTGTGCCTTCTGTTGAAACCGGAATTTATCAGTGAAGAGCACACTTCTCCAGCATACCAGGGGCCGTGGAAGATGAGCATTTGCCCACTGAAGTCGGTTACGATGCCGAACTGCAGTCAGGTCAAGTCCCTGATGAGGACGACGAGCACGCAGATGGGCTTCCCTGGGACAGTTTCTGACCATTTGCGCAGAAATTCTTCGGTTGTGCAAACCCACAGTTTCATTAGCTGTCCGGGTGGTTCGTCTCAGACCATCCCAAAGGTGAAGAAGCCTGATTGTCCTGGACTGGTGTGGTTACATGTGGTCTACGGTTGTGAGGCCGGTTGAACGTACTGAATTGAACATTAAATTCTCTGGCAACAGCTCTGGTGGACATTCCTGCAGTCAAGCATGCCAATTGCACGCTCCCTCAAAACTTGAGACATCTGTGGCATTGTGTTGTGTGACAAACTGCACATTTTAGAGTGGCCTTTTATTGCCCCCAGCACAAGGTGCACCTGTGTAATGATCATGCTGTTTAATAAGCTTATTCATATTCCACACCTGTCAGGTGGATGGATTATCTTGGCAAATGAGAAATGCTCACCAACAGGGATATAAAGAAATTTGTGCACAAAATTTGAGAGAAATAAGTGTTTTTGTGTGTATGGAACATTTCTGGGATCTTTTATTTCAGTTCATGAAACATGGGACCAAAACATGTTGCGCTTATATTTTTGATCAGTATCGTGAAGACAAGCCAGTGTAGATACTGGATGCGTATTGTGGTAGACTTAAATACAGGAAGGTCTAGCAGCAACCTGCTGCTGTAGATTTAGTCATTGGCCTTGACTCAAATCTATAACATGGGAGGAGGATCACTTTGATGTGAAAGAGGAGAAACAATGTATTCTTCCTATATTATTCTCAGAGGGCTTGTGTGGTTTGGTAGAATGACACAATAGAGCTACATGTATCTCAGGTTAAGGTCAGAGCTTTATTTGGCATACTGTATGTAACCCATTGAAGGAGGTGTTGGATCTAGCTCCATTTGATATTGTTTTATATCATCACATTGAAAAACACAGCAATAAAATAATACAGCATAGAAATGCAATGGAAAGTACTGTGCACACACAGACAAACACGAGCAGAGCATGCACACGCACACGCATACTCACACACAAACATACACAGACATGGAGGGGGAGTCAAACAGGGAGTGTTGAGGTAAATCCTACACCCTTTCCTGTAAGAGCGTCAGGAAGCAGCCATCTTGTGTCTATCTATCCTCCATCCTGAGATGTCCGACACACTGCCACATCATCTAGTTCTAGGAGCCTGTACAGTACATGGTTTTTCATACCCAAACTGCYGTGTGGGATGTTGGACTATTACATTGACACATTATTTGTTTGTTAGCCTACATTATTTTCAGTATTTTTGTGTCACAACGACTTCAGGTGACTGAAAGAACTAGAACAGAGCCAGTGGATACTAGCTGAAACTCTTTGACCATAACTACAGTAACAGGCCTACACAAGTAATCTATGGTCATATTTTCAAAAAAAATTCTCCCCAATTAAAATGTGTTCTGGAATTCTTGCCACTCCCACAGTGTGTTCTGGTATGTGTGTGGMGGGGATAACCACATCAAGTTCAGTTAGCTAATAAGTCTGTGAATGGAAAGTCCCTGAAAGAATGATAAGGACAAACCATCAGTCACATAGGCTGTAGTGAAGGAAGAACAATGCCACAGTGACATCTATAGGTAGACTGTTACTCTCCTCACTACTGATTCAAAGAAGTCACCTGATGAGTCACTTGAATTTTGGGTGTCTTTGTCGCTCCTGGGTAAAGTTTATAGATCAGCTTCCCCTCCCCCAATCCTAACCTTAACCATTAGTGGGGAAAATGCAAAACTGACCCAAGATCAGCATATTAGGGCAACTTCATGCTGCTGCATCTCTGTCATGCTCAAAGTAGAAGTTGCCTCTCACCACAGATCTTGGATCTGAGTACCCTACTTCCAATCCTAACATGAACCACGGATGGTGAAATAAATATCTGACCCTGTATCAGTGTTTGGTGGAAACTTCTACAGACTCCCTCTGGCATAGTCCGTTTTTATTGTCAACAGAGAACATGGGTTTTGGCACATACACCAGGAAGTAAGCTGGGTAGAGCAGAGGCCATAGCTTGTTTATCAGATAAAAGTCTCAGGTCATGGAATCCTTCTTGCCACCTTGTTTTTCTGCATTCTGGAAACAGTCAGGAAATTCTGTGACAAGACAACTCAGGAAGAATGAAAAGGCAGCTGATTCCTCTGTTAACTGGATATACAGAACATATTAAGCCATATTTGAATGGCATTAGAAGTAAACAAATATATAATGTTTGCTATGGTGTTATGTTTGTTATTTCACACATAATTCACACATAAAAAATAACACATCTTGGAATAAGGAGTGACTGCTGGGTATGATGTTGTAGGTGACATGAAAACACACCAGTGGAGGAATTATGATCCAATAGGAGATGAAAGATGTACAATATCATCAGGCACCAGGGTAAAGCTGAAGCAACATAGTTGCAAATAGAAAGTAAAGTAAATATAATGATTATTGGATGTTTAAGGGGCATATATGCTGAATAAATCACATTATAGCTGTGTTATGTTATATATAACAATATGTTAAACATAGCTCATAATTCTAACATAGCTCACCAGTCCGACTAGCCTTTCTCAGGTAGGTAACTGGTCATTAAAACCTGCTATGAGGGTTATCGTTGTATGTTTCTTTTCATACATGGCTGATGTAGTGATTACAGTAACTGTGCCTTAACAGCCCTGTTGGTGGCTGCCTGAGGGGTTAAAGGTCATGTAACTAGATGAGAGGAGACCAGAGAGACTACAGTATAACCTACAGTTGAAGTCGGATTCACAACACTTAGGTTGAGTCATTAAATCTTGTTTTTCAATCACTCCACAAATTTCTTGTTAACAAACTATAGTTTGGCAAGTCGGTTAGGACATCTACTTTGGCATGACAAAGTCATTTCCAACAATTGTTCACAGACAGATTATTTCACTTAAATTCACAGTATCACAATTCCTGTGGTCAGAAGTTACATAAAACTAAGTTGACTGTGACTTTAAACAGCTTGGAAAATTCCAGAAAATTATGTCATGGCTTTAGAAGCTTCTGATAGGCTAATTGACATCATTTGAGTCAATTGGAGTTGCTACCGTGGATGTATTTCAAGGCCTACCTTCAAACTCAGTGCCTCTTTGCTTGACATCATGGGAAAATCAAAAGAAATCAGCCAAGACCTCCACAAGACCTCCACAAGTCTGGTTCATCCTTGGGAGCAATTTCCAAACGCCTGAAGGTACCACGTTCATCTGTACAAACAATAGTACGCAAGTATAAACACCATGGGACCACGCAGCCGTCATACTTCCAGGTTTACCTGTGTAGCAGAAAGATAATCCTAAAGTTCTGAAGTTATTGATATTGTCTATTATTAAGACAATAGTGATACTCCATATTCCAGGATGTTGACAGTGACAGCATAGCTTTAGAACTTAGTTTGTAACGTCTAACAACTTCAGTGATACACGTTAGCAAAAGTTAAAAGTATTTTTCCGGTATAGTCAAATAACTAGTTATGCATTTCAAACTAGTTTAAAACGCATAACCCCAATTTCAGACCCAGTTATTGTAAAACAATTAAGATTTTTGTCATTGTAGATTTTAGTTGTACAGTTATTAGTTACAAGAAGTGGTAACACTTTACTTGACACCCAGCGTCATAACACGTTATGACAGGGTCATGACCATGTCATAATATGTCATAACAGCTGACATAACTTGTCATAACTTGTTGTAATATGGTCATAACACTGTCATGACACATTTTTTTAGGCCTGTTGTGACGTGTCTTGCGTCATTTTATGGCTGGTTATGACACCTACATAAGACTGTAAAAACCCACAAAACCTACCACACAAAGGTAAACATTCCATTACACCATAGCCTACGTGTCAACGGTATGTTTATGATATGTATATATATATATAATTATCCTTGTAATTGCACACAAATTGATGTCAGACATGCACCTACCCCTATGCTCTGTTGCTGATGAATGGGATGAATGCAGGAGCAGATTTCAGAAGCAGGACAAGAAACCCTCTATTTCACTGATGACTGATATAAGGGCTTGTATGTGATAAGCCTACTGGTTTATATGATTATGATGGTCATAATGCTTCTTGACAGTGTCATACAGTGTATTTTTTACAACAAAATATGAGGGAAAAAAACATGACTGTAAAGAATTCAATACAACAAAAACAAAGCGAAAGGAAACTTATTGGCAGTGACAACATTAAGTTGAATAAATGTGGGTTCTGACACGCTTATGTAGGTGTCATAACCAGCCATAAAATAACGCAATATATGTCACAACAGGTGTAAATATATGGGTCATGACAGTGTTATGACCATATTATGACAAGTTATGTCAGCTGTTATGACATATTATGACATGGTTATGACCACATTAGAACGTGTTATGACACTTGGGTGTCAAGTTAAGTGTCACCCAAGAAGTTATCACCAGATATTGCTGTTTTAGAGAAATGTGTCTTTGTGGCTGGGTGCACATTACTTTGACTCAAACTTCTAGAAGAGTTTTTTGTCTTTCTTTTCTTGTCTCTGCTTCTCTGCTGTAAAGACAGACAGACAGACAGACAGACAGACAGACAGACAGACAGACAGACAGACAGACAGACAGACAGACAGACATCAAACTTGCGTACATCATGACATGAATTCACGTCAATAGGGGTTTGGGGAGAAAGTTGACATTGGTGTTTCAAGAACAGACAACTAGAGAGACATTCACCTGTTTGATTAGTGAGAGAGAAACTCATGCCTATTGGATGAGTTTGAACCATCATCAGAAGCTACAAGGAAAACAGACACAATCACATTCTAAATGGATACAGTCAAACACAATACATTCAAAGTCAGTTGATAAATAATGATCAACTACAAGATGAAGCATTTTCTTTCAGTTTCAGTGATGACGTCAGAAGCAGAATAAAGGCAGCCACTTACTCTTGGCCTGATAAAAGCCTGAAACAGAGATAAACATGCTGAACATACGCTGATGTTGAGGATTCAGTTTCAGTGTTTAGGGTTTGATCGTCTGTCAGCCTTTCACACAGAGTTCTGTTCTTTATCTCTGTTCTGTTGCTGCTCTGTCAACCACAGAGTTCTGTTCTTAGTCTCTGTTCTGTTCCTGCTCTGTCACACACACAGTGTTCTGTTCTTTATCTCTGTTCTGTTGCTGCTCTGTCACACACAGAGTTCTGTTCTTAGTCTCTGTTCTGTTCCTGCTCTGTTACACACAGTGTTCTGTTCTTCATCTCTGTTCTGTTCCTGCCTGTTACACACAGTGTTCTGTTCTTCATCTCTGTTCTGTTCCTGCTCTGTTTCACACACAGTGTTCTGTTCCTGCTCTGTTTCACACAGTGTTCTGTTCTTCATCTCTGTTCTGTTCCTGCTCTGTTACACACACAGTGTTCTGTTCTTCATCTCTGTTCTGTTCCTGCTCTGTTTCACACACAGTGTTCTGTTCCTGCTCTGTTTCACACAGTGTTCTGTTCTTCATCTCTGTTCTGTTCCTGCTCTGTTACACACACAGTGTTCTGTTCTTCGTCTCTGTTCTGTTCCTGCTCTGTTACACTAAGATCATGTTCCTAAACAGAACAGCATCCCAAATAA
>NC_036869.1:18033218-18038592 GCF_002910315.2 Salvelinus sp. IW2-2015
CATCACTCCTCTGCTGAGCTGAGTGTATGCCCTTCATTATTACAAATATCCTGCACACAGCTTCATGGACTTCCTGTAAGGCTGTGTAGTCCCTGAGTGTATAAAGCCAGTAGGTGTAGTCTGAAGCCTGCTGCCTGACCTGGGAAGTCCCCAGACAGCAACAGGAGATACAAAGCTTCTCTAAAGTAGAGATGACTGGTCACAGCTCCCTCTATAGACCACCTGTATACAGCAATGTGTTAGTTCTGGTCAGGCCACAGGAATAAGAGCTGCCAAAACCTTGCTTGGGTCATACAGCTGCTGCKCATTGGGGGGAGGGGTCACAATACATATAACAGGAAGTAAAATGGGTGTCTCTGTRGCCTACTGAAATAAGTAATGCAGATGCTGACACTCTCAATAACACCTACGGTGCAATTTGTGTGTTGTGACAATAAGTTATGTGCTTTTGCGTCATCACAATCTCCATATAATACATTCATTACAGCTTAATAAAGTGATGTCATTTGACTGTTCTAGGTGGTAACAGAAACTCAAGAAAATCTAGAGAACATATATAGCCTGATGTTGTCCCTCTGTCTGGTGATGATCTACACAGAACACAGCTAGTTTCCTGACCTCAGGTAATTCATGATGACATTGCAGAGGCAAGTTAGTTGCTGCTAATTTCATGTTCATTGCATTGACCAGAAAGTACAAATACACAATGAATCATGGTATTAACAATCCAATTTTATTCCTGAATATCCCTCTTACATAATAGAAAAACATGGTAATCTGCCGTCATGAATACTTTGTGGTATATTTTGAATCTCTTGTGGAAAATAATAGAAAATGTATGTAAATAATTAATTGAAATAATGAATGTAAGTAATTGTGTAAATAATGAATATAAGTAATGTATGTAAATAATGTTTGTAAAAAAAGAAAGAAGCAGTACTGTCATGTGATGTCATCTATAAGTTTGTTGAATGTCAATTATTCTCCAAACGCTGACGAAGCTTCCGCCTAAACGCGTCCATTTGTTCTGATCTCTGCTGCTAAAAAATACATGAAAACTTAAAGAATATTTCAGTGACGGCGGGTTTTTCCTATGTTCAACTCCTGTGTGGTATATTCATATGAGCTGTGATGTCGGATTTGAGCAGACATTGTGTTCATCATGAGATGAAATATCCAATCAGTCGGTAGCACTTTTCAGCTGGCCTCACCTCCTTCAATAAAGGTCCTATTTTCTCTGCTTCTCTCCTGTGAGATAAACAGACAGACAGAAAAATAACGAGACAAACATTTGGGTAGATAAAGGAAAGATCGGGGAATTGATTTGCAGAAGGACGGACATGCAGACAGACAAGCATCATCTAATAAGAGTACAAGCCACTTGATGCCACTGGACCCTTACAGATACAGTACATTACCTGTTTGATTAGTGAGAGAGAAACTTCAAGTTGTATCTGGTTCTGCTGTGTCATGGAGGGGTTGAAACCATCATCAGAGACTAATACAACACAGAGGGACCCAAATAGTTAGACTCATTTAAAAGCTATATTAAGCATCAACACTGTTGTACATACCAACCCACGCCAGGTTCAAATAAATGTGGGCTTCTCCAGGCTTCTTCAAATCCATACGTGACACTAAGACAGCTTGAGAAATATTTGTAATGTACTGTACTCAAATATTCTTTCTGTCGTTGCTCACCTGTCCTCTTCCTGTTCCACATAATAAACCCAGCTATGGTGATGAGGGCTAGGAGGATGACAGCTACCACTACTCCAATAATGATGGGGCCAGATTCAGGAGGCTTGTCTGAGTTGATGAACAGACACCCATGTATACACAGTGAATATTACTGTAAATCACTGAATTCTCTGTCATACTGGAAGATATGATTCCTCTTACCACTGTTTGTTTTTATCACAGACTGATCCAGTCTGATGGCGATGATGTTCTCTTTGTGTTCAACCACACAGGTGTAGTTGTTGTTCTTCCATTCATCACAGTCCATTGTGAGGTGAGCACTTTTCTGGAAGGTTCYATCATCGTTGGGGAGAATCTCTCCRTGCAACACATCTTCATGCTGTTCTTGTCCATCTTTCTGCCAGGACACCGTGACTCCACTGGGGTAGAAACCTGTAGCGTGGCAGGTCACTGGAGAGGAGGGGGTCTTCTGGAGCAGAGACACTGATGGAGGGACTGGAGAGAAGGAAGGAGAGGAAAGAAGAGGGATCGAAATATGAATTCAAATAGCATCTTGCATTGGGGAATGATGTTGTTGTGCCTCAATCTGGAAACAACTGGTAATAGGTTTTGATTGAATAGGACGCCATGTGTCTCAGACAGTGTCTCTGTACCTATCCGCTTCAAGACGCTGCTGGCGAAGTTCAAATACTTCTTCAAAGTGTCAATACACTCCTTAGTGAAGTACCATTTGAGATAGTGCAGATCCTTGCTGTTGTCGTCCCACTTCTGTTTGATGGTATCTGCCTGCTGTACGAAGGTTATCCATCTTACGGTCTTCATGTCCAATGAAATGAAATCCTCACCATCGTATCCATAGTGATGGAAATAATCTTTGAGTTCAGTCTCATCATTCCACTCACAGCCGTACAAGTTATGGATTGTGTGAACACCTGAGAAAGAGAGAGAGAGAGGTCTATCTACAGTGAACATGTATTACCTGGTCAACGGCCATGTAATACTAGCTATAAACTGCTTTATTCATTTATGTAAGTGTGTGTGTGTGTATGTGTGTGTGTGTGTGCGTGCGTGTGTGCGTGCGTGCGTGTGTGTGTGTGTGTTTGCATGCACGCCCATTTGCATTCTGTTACCTTTTGACTGGGTTTGGTTAAACTGCTTCTTTGCAAACGTAATGAGGTTTTTGAAACCTTCATGTTGGTTAATCAGGGGCTCAGTGTAGAGTTTCCTGTAGTATTTTCCTGCCTTCTTCTTCATCCACTCAGTGGTGAGGACCAGTGTCTTGGTGTTGCTGTTAAAGTACACAAACTGATGATCGTCCAGCAAACCCACCACCGTGAACTCTGGGAAGTCAGTATCACCTGAGACTGCAGTGTATAAGTATTTCATAGAGTGGGGAGCTGTGAATAAAATATTATAATTATATGATTGATTATGTATTATCGTACAGTATGGAGTTGTGAATATAATATAATAATTATATGATTGATTATGTATTATCGTACAGTATGGAGCTGTGAATAGAATATTATAATTATATGATTGATTATGTATTATCGTACAGTATGGAGCTGTGAATATAATACTATAATTCAATAATGTAACATAGATGAGCTGCGTGTCTTTGGTCATTTCTGACATTTGTAAAACCCCTATCGGCAATTGATTGTATACCTACCGCTCGGCCTATGTTTAAACACAGATCCTCACTCTACAGTGAGATGAAGTAAACATGTCACTTAGTCTGGAGACTAAGAACTGACCAAGTAGTTTTCTGAAGTTCAAATAACAAGCAACATGATTCTAGCAACATTATATTTGTACTGACCTGCAGAAGTTATAGGAATCCAGAGAAACAAGAGACAGAAGGAAATCATTTCTTTATCAGTTTAGATGAGACTGAATGGTACCGCTGGGTTGAACAACACAACTGTGTACTTTCTATCACTATTCTCTCCATCATGGCAAACAAACAGGGTCATAACTTGTTAATGTTTAGCCATCAAATGTAATCTTTAAGGAGTGACACAACAGTGCATASAAGACCTTCCGTTATTCTAACATGATGAGTCACTTGACTTTTGTGTGTCTCTGTCGCTCCGGGGTAAAGTTTCCCTTAGGTACAGATCTAGGATCAGATTCACCTCCCACAATCCTGACCTTAACTGTGCGTGGTGAAAGAAATATCTGACCCTGTATCAACTTCTACCAACTCCCTCTGGCATAGTCTATCTTTATTGTCAACAGAGAACTGGCATTTGATTGGGCACACACCAGGAAGTAAGATGGCCAGAGCAGAGACCTAGCTCACCTTGTTTTACAGATAAAAGTCTCAGGTCATGGAATCCTTTTGGCCACCTTGTTTCTCTGCATTCTGCAAACAGTCAGGAAATTATGTGACATTCCGACTCAGGAAGAATAAAAAACAAGATAGTTTCTATTGAAAAGCAGCTGATTTATCTGTTGACTGGATATACAAAACATATTCAGCCATATCTCAATGCCATTAGAAGTTAAAAAAAAATATATATATTTATATAATCTGTAAAAGTATTTAGGGTTAAAATCTTTGCTGTGGTGTTTAGCTTGTTATTTCACACATAAAAAAGAACACATCATGGAATAATGAGTGACTGCTGGGTATGATGATGTAGGTGACATGGAAACACACCAGTGGAGGATTTATGATCCAATAGGAGATGMAAGTAAATGTAATTTATTATTGAGATGTTTTAATGATGATACTGGTGAATAAATAACACTATAGCTTGTTTTATAGTCATAACACATATCTATATGTCTCAAGCTATATCATGGATGGTCAGTCCTTACATCCATAGCTCTCTTATGGACATGTTGTCACGTCTGCTCCTGCTCCTCCCCTCCTACGTCGCCAGAGTACTAACCACCGGTCCTGGGATTCATCATTACGCKCACCTGTTAATCATTATGATTCACACCTGGACTCCATTACCTTCATCATCTCCTCCCCTTTATATGTCACTCTCCCATGTTCACTCACCAGTTGGTATTGTTCTTGTGTATCAGCATTCTGCCTTATGTTAGTGTCATGTTCTTGGTTTTGTTGTTTATTAAAACGTTTCACCTGCTTCCGACTCACCGCCCCATCATTACACATGTGACTACAGGGATGGTGGATTTTGAAGGGTCAGTGGCAAAAGGGAATTGGGGGGACAAATTGATTTATGGGAGAGTGGGGAAAGAAATAGGCTGCGCTCCAATACCCTGCATCCAGAAGTGTTCACACTTTCATTTGACCTCATGCATTTAAAAGCATTGGATTGGTGCAAGCATAATATGGAGACATTCCACCACAGCACAAGACCACTGAACGACCCCAGGCCAAGTGTTTGCTTTCATAACCCCCTGTTTTATTTGAATATTGTGAACAAAAGAATAAACAATTCACCACCTAAAACACTGCAGATGAGGCTGAATCAGGCAACAGTGTAAAATCATGTTTAATTACAAATTTTAAAAAATGTATTTGTCACATGCGCCGAATATAACAGGTGTAGTAGACCTTACAGTGAAATGCTCACTGTAAACTGCATTTTATTAACACAGAAGTTAAACAGTGTTATGTTTTAATGTTTTTAGTTGAGTTACATCTAATGACAATGCTTTCCTTTCAAATGACAGAACCGGATTGGTA